>NC_037673.1:80538066-80604092 GCF_003255815.1 Theropithecus gelada
GTTTCTTCACAGAATTGGAAAAAACTGCTTTAAAGTTCATATGGAACCAAAAAAGAGCCCGCATCTCCAAGACAATCCTAAGTCAAAAGAACAAAGCTGGAGGCATCACGCTACCTGACTTCAAACTATACTACAAGGCTACAGTAACCAAAACAGCATGGTACTGGTACCAAAACAGAGATAGAGACCAATGGAACACAACAGAGTCCTCAGAAATAATACCACACATCTACAGCCATCTGATCTTTGACAAACCTGAGAGAAACAAGCAATGGGGAAAGGATTCCCTATTTAATAAATGGTGCTGGGAAAATTGGCTAGCCATAAGTAGAAAGCTTAAACTGGATCCTTTCCTTACTCCTTATACGAAAATTAATTCAAGATGGATTAGAGACTTAAATATTAGACCTAATACCATAAAAATCCTAGAGGAAATCCTAGGTAGTACCATTCAGGACATAGGCATGGGCAAAGACTTCATGTCTAAAACACCAGAAGCAACGGCAGCAAAAGCCAAAATTGACAAATGGGATCTAATTAAACTAAAGAGCTTCTGCACAGCAAAAGAAACTACCATCAGAGTGAACAGGCAACCTACAGAATGGGAGAAAATTTTTGCAATCTACTCATCTGACAAAGGGCTAATATCCAGAACCTACAAAGAACTCAAACAAATTTACAAGAAAAAAACAAACAACCCCATCAAAAAGTGGGCAAAGGATATGAACAGACATTTCTCAAAAGAAGACATTCATACAGCCAACAGACACATGAAAAAATGCTCATCATCACTGGCCCTCAGAGAAATGCAAATCAAAACCACAATGAGATAGCATCTCACACCAGTTAGAATGGCGATCATTAAAAAGTCAGGAAACAACAAGTGCTGGAGAGGATGTGGAGAAATAGGAACACTTTTACACTGTTGGTGGGATTGTAAACTAGTTCAACCATTATGGAAAACAGTATGGCGATTCCTCAAGGATCTAGAACTAGATGTACCATATGACCCAGCCATCCCATTACTGGGTATATACCCAAAGGATTATAAATTATGCTGCTATAAAGACACATGCACACGTATGTTTATTGCAGCACTATTCACAATAGCAAAGACTTGGAATCAGCCCAAATGTCCATCTGTGACAGACTGGATTAAGAAAATGTGGCACATATACACTATGGAATACTATGCAGCCATAAAAAAGGATGAGTTTGTGTCCTTTGTAGGGACATGGATGCAGCTGGAAACCATCATTCTTAGCAAACTATCACAAGAACAGAAAACCAAACACCGCATGTTCTCACTCATAGGTGGGAACTGAACAATGAGATCACTTGGACTCAGGAAGGGGAACATCACACACCGGGGCCTATCACGGGGAGGGGGGAGGGGGGAGGGATTGCATTGGGAGTTATACCTGATGTAAATGACGAGTTGATGGGTGCAGCACACCAACATGGCACAAGTATACATATGTAACAAACCTGCACGTTATGCACATGTACCCTACAACTTAAAGTATAATAATAATAAATAAATTAAAAAAAAAAAACATAGAAAAGCCCCAAAATTTGTGTATTAATTTTGAGAGTACAACATTTTTTGATACAAAGTTGCCACCTGAACCATGTTTTGTCTAGAAAATATTGAAAGATTTTAATTCACTGAGTACACACTAAAATGGCAGTGCTTAGTGATGTCTATTAAGTAAAAGAGGAGGAAGCTACCCTAAGGGGAAAACAAATGATCTTTAAAAAGCTAATTTTAAATGCTGGCTACATTTTAAAAATTCTTATGTAACTGTCATATTTTATTAAATATCTATGAGTTCAATATCCAGATTTTCTCAAGAAGATGATGCTGGTGTATGATAGCTATAGCATATAAAAGCATTGCTCAACTCTCTCTACATGCTGTAAAAATATTGCTTGTGTTGTTGTATTGGCCTTTTCCTGAAGTAGGTATCGTCAAATGTTTTATATCATTAACTTGCATCTTAAAAAGTTTTGTAAAAGGAAAATTTAATTATATTTAATTAAAATAAAACTTTGCTTCAAGAAATGCTGTTTTGTTACCTTTTATTTACTGAATATTCTACAATAGAAAAACTACCAATTTTCTTATAACTGTACTTATTTCTACATATTTAATATTTTCAAGTTTCTCATAGTTCCACATGTCTCTTATGTTTTCATTTATCTTTTTTTGCTTGTTTTCTCAAAATTCTAGAAAAATTTAAGTGTCCTCTCCTGAAAAACTTCTATTTCCCCCATCCCAGTATGCTACTCAATGCTTCCAATACAGTCTTTAATTTAGCAGTTACCTATTTCAGTGGGCTATGCCTTGATCTCACTTTATCTCACTTTCCTTTTTATTGAATCTTCATAGATATTGTGTTATCTCAATCTTTTTAAAAGTATAAACCACATAATAATCTTCCTTCAGTTAAGGTATATCTTCCTCATTCCTACCAGAGAGTTGCTTCATGTTCAGTAACACTGCCTTTATATTCAGAAAGAGGAACTGTATACCTTGAGAAGTTTCACTTTCACCTTCCATCAAACAGGTTTCTGTGCATGAGATGAGGGTATTCGGTATCCTTCTTCTACAACATGCTCCAAGTATCTGAGAACTCAGATTCCCTGCTAAAACTGGAATTTTTCCCACATTGACAGACATGTCTATAGGAGGAGTAGGATGGAGTCATGAATGGGGATGAAAGGGTTGCGGATACTTTCTAAGGTATGTTGTGAAACCCCAAGCAGTTCAACTACTTCAAATTGGAGCATGGTTTTATTGGTCTTTATGAAATTATATTCTTTCAAAGAAGGAGGATGTGATGTATTATTAACATTTTATTGACTTGATTTATAGCATTTGAATATTTAGACATATGGTTTTTTGACATCCATTTGTGCTCTTGCTTTAGACCCTAAAAATGTTAGAGACCACCATGAAATTCAGGTATGCAGCTATCCCAGCAAATCTAAGTACCTACATACACGCACACACAAAAGTGATAATTCGTTTGGAAGTTCCGTGAGAAATGTATACAGTGGCTGCAATACTTGAGACAGTATTCACCTTGATTAAAGTTTTGGATCGGTATGGAATTTAAAAAATATGGTGTCATGAAACTCTTTTAGTTCGAATATGTTTTAAAATTGCTGCTTTTTATGGCATGAGACTAAGACAGCAAGGAATATTTACAGCTAAGTGAGCTAGATAAAGAGTCCTGTTAATTGACTAGACTGGCTGAAGCAAAGGTCCTAAGTAAGATTAAATGCAATGACTATACTCTCTACTTTATCCTAAGTTGCAGATTCTCATCCTGTGTTTTCCAGTACTCATTATAAATCATAATCCAAAATGTCAAATTGTTTTACCCAAGCAGCTCCTAAATTATTCAGAATATAGTTTTAGTTGATAAGTTGAGCTGGTTATTATTAACTAGCCTTGTGAGTATTTTTCCAGTTCTTCTTCTTTATTCATTCTTATTATCTATATAGATACAATAATACTTCTGATAGGGGGAGATCATGTAAGATTGCTTACATTTCAGCAGCTGCTTATAATAAGCTAACATTAAATTTGCCTCTAACAATATTCTGCACACACAAATACACACACACACACACACATATACACACACACGCACACGTTCTGTTTCTTCCATACTGCATTCACAGAGGGGGCTACAAAATATAAAGTTTTTTAAAACTACAAAATTATACGTCATTAAATTACTGCATCACCAGTGTAATACATATTTCATTCACAGAAAATGCATAATCATTTTTTTTTTTATACTTTGAGTTCTAGGGTACATGTGCACAATGTGCAGGTTTGTCACATACATATACATGTGCCATGTTGGTGTGCGGCACCCGTCAACTCATCAGCTCCCATCAACCTGCCATTTACATCAGGTATAACTCCCAATGCCATCCTTCCCCGCCCCGCCTCCCCACAATAGGCCCCAGTGTGTGATGTCCCCCTTCCCGTGTCCAAGTTTCCTCATTGTTCAATTCCCACCTATGAGTGAGAACATGCAGCGTTTGGTGTTCTGTTCTTGCAATAGTTTGCTGAGAATGATGGTTCCCAGCTGCATCCATGTCCCTACAAAGGACACGAGCACATCCTTTTTTTTGTTTGTTTGTTTTTGTTTTTGTTTTATGGTTGCATAGTATTCCATGGTGTATATGTAACATATTTTCTTAATCTAGTCTGTCACTGATGGACATTTGGGTTGATTCCAAGTCTTTGCTATTGTGAATAGTGCTGCAATAAACATACATGTGCATGTGTCTTTATAGCAGCATGATTTATAATCCTTTGGGTATATACCCAATAATGAGATGGCTGGGTCATATAGTACTTCTAGTTCTAGATTGTTGAGAAATCACCATACTGTTTTCCACAATGGTTGAACTAGTTTACAATCCCACCAACAGTATAAAAGTGTTCCTATTTCTCCACATTCTCTCCAGCACCTGTGGTTTCCTGACTTTTTAATGATTGCCATTCTATCTTCTGTAAGATGGTATCTCATTGTGGTTTTGATTTACATTTCTCTGATGGCCAGTGATGATGAGCATTTTTTCATATGTCTGTTGGCTGTATGAATGTCTTCTTTTGAGAAATGTCTGATCATATCCTTTGCCCACTTTTTGATGGAGTTGTTTGTTTTTTTCTTGTTAATTTGTTTGAGTTCTTTGTAGGTTCTGGATATTAGCCCTTTGTCAGATGAGTCGATTGCAAAAATTTTCTTCCATTCTGTAGGTTGCCTGTTCACTCTGATGGTAGTTCTTTTGCTATGCAGAAGCTCTTTAGTTTAATGAGATCCCATTTGTCAATTTTGGCTTTTGTTACCATTGCTTTTGGCATTTTAGACATGAAGTCCTTGCCCATGCCTATGTCCTGAATGGTATTACCTAGGTTTTCTTCTAAGATTTTTATGATATTAAGTCTAACATTTAAGTCTTTAATCCATCTTGAATTAATTTTTGTATAAGGAGTAAGGAAAGGATCCAGCTTTCTATTTATGGCTAGCAAATATTCTCAGCACTATTTGTTAAATAGGGAATCCTTTCCCTATTTCTTGTTTTTCTCAGGATTGTCAAAGATCAGATGGCTGTAGATGTGTGGTATTCTTTCTGAGGGCTCTCTTCTGTTCCATTGGTCTATATCTCTGTTTTGGTACCAGTACCATGCTGTTTTGGTTACTGTAGCCTTGTAGTATAGTTTGAAGTCAGGTAGTGTGATGCCTCCAGGTTTGTTCTTTTAACTTAGGATTGTCTTGGCAATATGGGGTCTTTTTTGGTTCCATATGAACTTTAAAGCAGTTTTTTACAAGTCTGTGAAGAAACTCATTGGTAGCTTGATGGGGATGGCATTGAATCTATAAATTACCTTGGGCAGTATGGCCATTTTCATAATATTGATTCTTCCTATCCATGAGCATGGTATGTTCTTCCATTTGTTTGTGTCCTCTTTTATTTCACTGAGCAGTGGTTTGTAATTCTCCCTGAAGAGGTCCTTTACATCCCTTGTAAGTTGAATTCCTAGGTATTTTATTCTCTTTGAAGCAATTGTGAATGGAAGTTCATTCCTGATTTGGCTCTCTGTTTGTCTGTTACTGGTGTATACGAATGCTTGTGATTTTTGCACATTGATTTTGTATCCTGAGACTTTGCTGAAGTTGCTTATCAGCTTCAAGAGATTTTGGGCTTAGACAATGGGGTTTTCTAAATATACAATCATGTCATCTGCAAAGAGGGACAATTTGACTTCTTCTTTTCCTAACTGAATGCCCTTGATTTCTTTCTCTTGCCTGATTGCCCTAGCCAGAACTGCCAACCTATGTTGAATAGGAGTGGTGAGAGAGGGCATCCCTGTCTTGTGCCAGTTTTCAAAGGCAATGCTTCCAGTTTTTGCCCATTCAGAATGATATTGGCTGTGGGTTTGTCATAAATAGCTCTTATTATTTTGAGATACATTCCATCAATACTGAATTTATTGAGCGTTTTTAGCATGAAGGGCTGTTGAATTTTGTCAAAGGCCTTTTCTGCATCTATTGAGATAATCATGTGGTTTTTGTCTTTGGTTCTGTTTATATGCTGGATTACATTTATTGATTTGCATATGTTGAACCAGCCTTGCATCCCAGGGATGAAGCCCACTTGATCATGGTGGATAAGCTTTTTGATGTGCTGCTGGATTCGGTTTGCCAGTATTTTATTGAGGATTTTTGCATTGATGTTCATCGGGGATATTGATCTAAAATTCTCTTTTTTTCTTGTGTCTCTGCCTGGCTTTGGTATCAGGATGATGCTGGCCTCATAAAATGAGTTAGGGAGGATTCCCTCTTTTTCTATTGATTGGAATAGTTTCGGAAGGAATGGTACCAGCTCCTCCTTGTACCTCGGGTAGAATTTGGCTGTGAATCTGTCTGGTCCTGGACTTTTTTGGTTGCTAAGCTATTAATTATTGCCTCAATTTCAGAGCCTGTTATTGGTCTATTCAGGGATTCAACTTCTTCCTGGTTTAGTCTTGGGAGAGTGTAAGTGTCCAGGAATTTCTGGCTTTTCTGGCCTGCTTTTTCCCATCTTTGTGGTTTTATCTGCCTTTGGTCTTTGATGATGGTGATGTACTGATGGGGTTTTGGTGTGGGTGTCCTTTCTATTTGTTAGTTTTCCTTCTAACAGTCAGGACCCTCATCTGCAGATCTGTTGGAGTTTGCTTGAGGTCCACTCCAGACCCTTTTTGCCTGGGTATCAGCAGCAGAGGCTGCAGACGATAGAATATTGCTGAACAGCGAGTGTTGCTGTCTGATTCTTGCTCTGGAAACTTTGTTTCAGAGGTGTGCAGTGTCAATCTGCACCTAGTGGGGTATGTCTCCCCGTTAGGTTGCTCAAGGATCAGGGACCCACTTGAGCATGTATTCTGCCCATTCTCAGATCTCAACCTCCGTGCTGGGAGACCCACTGCTCTCTTCAAAGTTGTCAGACAGGGTCATTTACATCTGCAGAGGTTTTTACTGCTTTTTGTTTAGCTATGCCTTGTCCCCAGAGGTGGAGTCTACAGAGGCAGGCAGGCCTCCTTGAGCTGTGGTGGGATCCACCCAGTTCGGGTTTCCAGGCAGCTTTGTTTACCTACTTAAGCCTCAGCAATGGTGGGGGCCCCTCCCCCAGCCTCACTACTGCCTTGCAATTAGATCTTGGACTGCTGTGCTAGCAATGAGGGAGGCTCTGTGTGTGTGGGACCCTAAGGGCCAGGTGTGGGATATAATCTCCTGGTGTGCCATTTGCTAAGACCCTTGGTAAAGCACAGTATTAGGGTGGGAGTTACCCGATTTTCCAAGTGTTGTGTATCTCAGTTTCCCTTGGCTAGGAAAAGGGATTCCCTTCCCCCTTGCACTTCCCATGTGAGGTGATGCCTCACCCTGCTTCAACTCTCACTGTTTGGGCTGCACCAGCTAACCAGCACCGATTATCCAGCACTCCCCAGTGAGATGAACCTGGTGCCTCAGTTGAAAATGCAGGAATCACCCATCTTCTGTGTCACTTGCGCTGGGAGCTGGAGGCTGGAGCTGTTCCTATTCGGCCATCTTGCTCAGAATTGAAAATGCATAATCATTAAATCACAATATCATATGCAACGTGGTACAAGTGAACTTAAACCCATTCACCCTGTTATACATGGAGTGATAGTGGTGAGGACTATACAAAGAGACTATCAAGATATGAAATCTGCAATCTACAGAGACAGAACTTACTATGTGTTAAAAGAACAAGAAACATGAGCTGGGTCTAAAAATAGTGACTTAGCACGATATGGAATAGGTGATTTTGAGCAAAATACTGAGCTTATAACTCAGATTATCTTCTCTTCTATTATAAACAAAGAACTTTTCTCAAGTCTAGGTGGAAATAAGTGTGGTTGCATTTTATCCCTGTGAAACATTGAGGCACAAAGGAGGCCAACAAAAAAATATATTTTACATATATCTGTATATATTTGTTATTTATTTCAGCCACCGAACTTTGAAGGTTTTTTGGTGTTTGGGAACATTCAAGTTGATGAGTCTTGCTGAGGAAGCAATAAATACTTTTATCTATAAAAGCTAAAAAGATTCTGTGAATTCACTCTCCTAGCTTCCATTGCACATGACCTAAGCTCTATTAATCAAACATATGTGTATCAGACTGACACAGAAATGAGAGATGCAGATCTCTCTCTGTCTGGTTCTCTCTGTCTTTGTCTCTCTCTCTCTTCCTCTTTCTCCTCACAGTAGTAGTAGCAGCAAAGTCTGGCTGCTTTTACGTAAATAAAAGCAATGAAACTCCAGCATCTAGTTCTACTCAGCAGCAGTAGCAAAATTTTTCTAAGATAAATTTTTAACACTGCTTTGGAATATTTCTGGAAATGTAGCTTTGAGCCTTGCTCTCCAAGCCTCTCAACAAATCTGTGAGCTACCCTCATGTCCTTTTTCTGTTTAATCACCTAGCCAGCCTTTATTGCTTGCAAATATGAATCCTAATTGCTACAAGACTGTAGAACAAAGGTAAGATTTAAGGATTGCTCTTTCTTCATCAGACAGGATTAAGTGTTGCCTAGCATTAGCACACTTCAATTTACTCTGAATCAATACAAGCAACACACAGAACTAGTAGTATTAATGCCCACATTGGTTTTAAAACTGGTGGCCACAATCTGTGATAATTTCGCAGAGCAGTGCTTGCATTTTCAGCTAGTACATTTTGGTAGTAACGGCAATTTCAGTGAGTGCCTTTTGCTTTAAGTGGCTTTTGGGAATTAGCATGGATTGACATGAAAGGTGAAAAGTAGCACTGGTGGCTTCAAAGGCAAAGGGGGATGATGTTCTTGTTATGACAGGGACAAACAGCAGTGAAGGTACCTCTCTATGACTGCATAAAACCCCACAGCTAGAGCAAAAGAGGAAATTATCAAAAATCAAACACATTTAAGAAAATTTGTTTACAGGTATTGATTAGACAGATCTTGGTAAATTTCAGAAATATTTGGGAATGGGAAAAAGTGGGGCTTCAAAGAGAGACAGAGAGTTCTAGTGAATTCTTTGGTGGGAGCTGTAACTAGACAAATGTTCTTTATTACCAAAATTATCTACATTTTATGACTGATTAAAAAATCTACACATTAATACATACATAGAAAAGAAAATGTATTTGGTAGGGATATACAAGTTATCAAAGACATACAGAATGTCTTCTAACAAAAGACTGGCTTCTGAACAAAATATTGTAGTGTCAAAAAGACATTAATTTTCTAGGGTTATTATTTATTTATTTATTTATTTATTTATTTATTTATTTATCTGGAGATGGAGTTTCACTCTTGTTCTCCAACTAGAGTGCAATGACATAATCTCAGTTCACTGCAACCTCTGCCTCCCAGGTTTAAGAGATTCTCCTGCTTCAGCCTTCCCCGGGTAGCTGGGATTACATGTGCCTGCCACCGCACCTGGCTAATTGTTATATTTTTAGTGGAGACGAGGTTTCACCATGTTGGCCAGGCTGGTCTCGAACTCTTGACCTCAGGTGATTCATCTTCTCCGCCTCCCAAAGTACTGGGATTACAAGCGTGAACCACTGCGCCCAGCCTAGGGTTATTTATTAACAAACTTTCACAATGTTCAAAGTGTACAATGGTGTACATAAGCAAATACATGAAGAAAGGTATGCCTACATGTGGGAAATAGGTTGTGATGATGTAGCAGTGAGAATGAAGAAGTGAATATTCTAGGCACATTTATAAAAGAGTTTACGATGGGAAACAAAAATAGCTGGGTGGATAACAAAAAGTCTTGAACCCCAGAAAGAGAATGAAAACCTTCAAAAGGCTTGATTGGTTTTGTTGTCAAAGTGGTTTTTGAATGATGAAAAATGTATATTTGTATGAACTACAGAATATATTAATCTACTGAGGAATTTGTATAAAAGTATATTGCAGATTTTTATCGTTCTATTCTGTAAATTGACTTTCATCAGATTTGCTTCTCATATGAATAATTTTCCTGTCTCTGCTTGCTGTTTATTGCATGGAATAATTGGCATTTTGATGACTATTCTGAAAGTGCAAGTTCTAGTGCTTGACTGAGCTGTTCCTACAGCATTCAGACTCTGAATTTGTGTGGAAGCCTTTCCCATTTCACATTCTAATTCAAATCATAAATCAAAGTTGTGAATATAAAGGATTGTGAATAGTACAGCTCTGTATAGATTCATAACAAACTAAATTAACCCACAGGCTAGAATGGAAAGCTAAGGACATCTTTCAATTCGAACCAATTGGCTATTGAAATAAAAATCTGGCAGCTAGAGAATACAAAGCAGATTGGATAACATAATCCCTGTGAGAGCTTTATTTGACAAAAACATGAGTTTCTCATGTCTTGCTTAGTATGTGGGTATGGTGATTTCAGTCACATTTTAGCACTTTAAAGTCCTTGGCTTTTCCCCAAAATTTCCTACTTAAAAACTGGTATTTTTCCTAAGACCTTTTTAAAAAAAAAAAAAAAAAAAATCTACCTTAGTTTTCTATAAATTTTGAACAGTGTTTTATTTTGTGTAATATGCCAAAAAGTGCATTGTAAAATATAATTGTGTATATTACATTTTTAACAAAGTAATTTTTATATTCTAAAGTGTGATTCAACATATGCAATTAGTTTCTACAATGACAAAAATATTTCCTCAAATGCCAACTCATCAAGATTTGTTTCAAATTGTACTTATATACAAGCTGGGCTTTTTTTTCTTTAGAAAAAGCAATTATTTTGTCAAATAGTATTTCTTTTATTGTTTTTTCTCTTTCGTCTTTGTTTTCCTCTGGATATTTTATTTTTGATTCTCATATTAGAAAGGAAGAAATATGAAACTAAAATGTGGCCATTTTAAGCATAGATTCTCAACATGTACATGATACAGTAAAATACTAAATAAACTTCCTGAAATACCCAGGGTAGTAGACGAAGCCTCACTTTCATGTTTTCTGGTACTGTATAGAGTTTACAGTATTTCTAGGAAAGATAGATTATTTTTGTAGCCATTCCTACAAATATTGTCTAAATGGTGTTATAATTAGAAAGGCAAAAGATTCAGACTTGCTTTCTTTATTCTGTTAATATTATGCAAATCCATATGATATATGAAATTAAGGAGTTTTCCTACATTATCTTGAAAATTCGAAAGGTTATATATGTACTATATAAAAATACATATATTTAAGTTAAATAAAATATATCTGACTTGAAGGCTTTTTTATATCCTTAAAATGATTGTATTGATCTACAAACTTTTCAACAGTCAAATTATTATTATTATTATTTTTGGTTTATAGAATATAAAATAGAGATGTAAAATCCAAACTAGAAATAAGTTTAAAAATCAGTGCCTACTATCTGTGACTATTTAACTTATATATGTAGCATTGGTATCATGAGTCATGATAGTAATTGTAAATTAAGACTACAAAACACAATAGCTAAAAATATGGGATGTGTAATTTATATTCACTCATCTACTTTAATGAGGATATCTTTATCTGATACTGATATATTATTAACAGTTTGAAAAAAAATGAAAATGCAGAGAACAATCATCTCTTAGAACTATGACTACTAATTGAACAAAAGACTATTTTTTTCAATCTGCAAAGCATGACAGTTTTATACTTTGGATATGTTTATTAATATATCAAAACTAGTTTATTTTTAAAAATCAAGTATCTGCCAGTGTCAGTGCTACCTGATATTAATATTTAGTTAAGTACTTCAAGAACACTATTGACTTTTTCAGTCTTTCTCTATATTCAATTATATAGGCATTCATTCAACAGCCATTTGTTGGGAATTTACTCAGCAGTGGTGCTAGGAATTCCCTTTGAAGTCGGTGTTTGCTTCCATGACTCTGAAATAGTATTCTAGGTGGGCAATAGGAATAATAATGCAGAAAGGTTAGCGGAGTCTGGATCCTTAAGGTGTAAAAATCGGTAATCTCTGTGGTAAATAACTAATCTCTAGCCTTTTTTTGTATGTGTGTGAAAAAAGAAATCAACTTCTGTATTGTTTAAGTCACTATTATGTTGCAGGTTAGTATTGACAAGTAGCACAGTCATTGATATGCAAATTATTATGAGACACAAAAAGGTTTTTAAGGTATTGAATAGGAGAAAAAATATAAAAGGATCTTTGGAGTGATGAGCTAGATCAAGGAAAAGTAAAATTTAGGTGAAAGAGCTAAGAATATGAAGACCTAGACTTTTTTTATCTACCTATCTTCATTGCTTAATATAGGCAGGCTTGATCATCTGAGAAAGGTTAGGTTTTCAGTGTAAGATTGGGGAAATCAGATGTATTTCACTAACAATTGAGAAAGGACCCTGAACCACAGAGGGGAATCTTAGCCTTAGCTACAACATCTCAATCAGTCGAGTGACACCTAAGCCACAGGCACAGCTAACTACTTGAATTCCTGACCTATAGAAACTATAAGACAAAAACTTTGTGTTGTTTTAAGCTGCAAAATTTGTGCTGATTTATTACATAACAATAGAAAATTTATACACTAGACAACTAGGTCCAAACAAATAAAAGAACATTCTACATGAGAATGTGCCAGACACACTCTTATGAAGTGTCATATGAAATGTACATTGATTGAATAACGTACATTTTAAAGATCTCAGGTCTCTTTCTGCAAAGATTAATCTGGTTGTATTCATTTTTGTGTTTAAACATTCATATGGTGGTGTCTTTTATAAAAGAATCATACAAACTTTAAATACTTAAAGATTTATCCTTTTTTAAAAGTGAGATTCCTGTTTTTTTTTTTCTTGGTTTTTTTTTTTTTTTGTTTGTTTTTTTGAGATGGATTCTCACTCTGTTGCCCAGGCTGGAGTGCAGTGGTGCGATCTCAGCTCACTGCAACCTCTGCCTCCTGTGTTCAAGCGATTCTCCTGCCTCAGCCTCCCGAGTAGCTGGGACTACAGGCATGCACCACCACGTCTGGCTAATAGAGACGGGGTTTCGCCATGTTGGCCAGGTAAAAGTGAGATTCTAAAAACAGAAATATCTATGGACCTTTCTTCTTCTTCTTCTTCTTCTTCGTTTTTTTTCGGTCTATTTCAAGCCCCTCTTTTCCATCTACACTTGAGATGATACCACTGCACAACATCAAAAACTACACCTCAGTGTGCTACCCTTATAGCTGAAAGGATAATATAGTATTTATCAGAAAATTGGGGCCAGAAGAAGAAGTTACAAAGCACTGAACTTGGAATCATACGTATCTTCCTGAATAAACAAGTATTTTTCATATTTTTCTTTTGCTAAAATAAACTTAAAATGATGTTAATATTATAATAAACTTTGGATAACTACAAATGTGTGTCTTTCTATAAATATAATTATATTTCCATTGAATTAGCAAGTTCCACCAGGAAGTTAACATAAATTTTTTAGTTTGCTTTGTGATTTACATAGGTTAACTATGTGCTTCTTAAACTCATTGTCTACATACTACTGAAGTAAACCAAAACTCCTTTTATGCCACTTCAGCACTAAACTCTCGTGTGAAATTGTACTCAGTCATACAGGTTGAGGGGGCCCACGATATCAAATGAGAAAACAATCTTAACCTGTGTTAATTAAGAAAAGACTGCACGTTTTTTAATGAAAAATTGGTAGAGGCATTTTACATTAAAATATCAATTACATTATGAAACTATTTTTAAAAAATTACAGTAACATTGTCACAGAATGAGTATTAACAATCCAAGTGATGAGATATCTTTTTATGACCTGGGTAAATACATTCTTTCCAGGCATTGAGCATCATGGTTCATCACTGATATAAACCAGAATATCACTTTTGCTTGAAGAGGGAAAAATCTATAATATTATTTGTATGTCTTACTTTAAAGTAGAATATTTCTAAAGATGAGGATATTTAAGTCAATTTATGTAGCAGTATTCTGAACACATGCATCACTTTTTTCCTGCCGTGAAATTTGCATATTATAGGACTGACTGAATAGTTATTTAAAATCATACACTGAATTTAATCAATTAGTATTCTTTAGCTCTGATGAAATCTCTATTGTTCTAAGTGCTAAAGAAAAAAAAAATTGAAAGAGGGTTAAAGAAAGTTTTCCAATCTACAAAGATAAATATTTTCAAAAAATAAATAAATAAATAAAACCCTTCCAATCCTTTGCTTTTCTACCTTTTACTACCTCCTGGCAATCTTCTCTGAACAGACTTTCAACGTACTTTGTGCATGTTTCTCTTGAGTCCCGGGAGGTGACCCCTTCAATATCAGGCCTAATGTTAGGTGCTCTTTTAGCTGGAAGGACCAAGTACATCATCTACTACTAAGCTGTGGAGGCAAGCTGAGGGATATATCTGGCAATATCATTTGAGCAATCTTATAGAAAACTTAATACATTTACCGAAAAAGGGAATAAAAGAGGGTAAAGAAGGAACAAGTTATCATCTTTGAACATATGGTAAATATTATCAACCATAAAAGAAAATCATAATTTATCTGGCCGGGAGACTAAAATAAATTGAAGACTCTGACATTCCTCTATTTTGGACATGTATTTCACTGCCCAATTCTATTTTGAATTTGTATAGGACACAAAGATACTAGGTCAATTTAAGCCTGGCATCCCTTGTCCCAACCCTCATTAATTCTCTGCTTACAATAGATGTTCATCTCATTCAGAAATAGAAATGCTCCCCAATCCACAGATCAAAGAATTAGAATATGCATAAATCAATTTACAAAATATTTAGGAGGGTGCATTTTTGCTACTTTTCTTCAAGATAGCCATTCAAAATACAAATTTGGTTTTATTGAAAATGTTGCTAACTTGGTGAAAAAGCAAAAAGCATGAAAAACTTTGTTTTTTAGATGTAATACTTCTAAAATTAAATTAAACTTTCATGAGTCAGGGTAAAAGAATAATATCTTAATATCTGGAAATCCATCCACTATGATATAATATTTTTCATCATTTGCATAGTCCTCTAAAGAGAGAAACTAAACATGAATACTACTAACAAAATAAAATAGCTAATATTTCATAAAGCATCTGTTCTTACATGTGACTTTATTAAATTTCCTTATAATTTCCTGGGAAATTATAGTAAAGTCTACAAATGTAACTAGCAATATAGAGGCTTAAAAGTAATCTTTAAGCTTGCCGAACACATTCAAGCCTTTGACTTTCACTTTAGGCCTTTATGTAAATAATATTTTGCTTTAGGCATAACCGTGAAATTAATATAATTAATATATTGTCACATCCATATAATTTAGAAGAACAGCATTAATTTATTCATTTTCTAAATAACAGGGTTTGTCATAAGCTTTCTTAGCCAAGGAAAGAGATAAGATACTTTGTGACTTAGTTTGGTTTGCAACCTAAACAGCACTTATTGCCTACACCGGTCTAGACACCTGTTATTCTGTTACTAACTTATATTTATGAAAGACTAGTTTCATTCTCTCTGACAATAAGGAGAGTAACAGTGTTATGTGGGGTTGCTATCTCCTCTAGGGCTTGTACCTGTTTGGAGATATAAACTGGGAGAAGTTATCAGATTCTTTCTTGGTCTAGTTTTCTGAAAGCCAAAGAGAAAAGTGATTTAGCTCTACTTGAGCAGCCCCCCCTTCACCACACATATATCACACACACACACACATATACACACACACACACACTCACATCACAATATCTCCATCATATACATTAATTCAGCTTCAGATGAATAAAGACAGATATCTGTTTCAACAAAGAGAGACACAGGTGGAAAATTTCTCATCATTTGTTGCCTTTTTCAACTTGAAGAACAAGAGGATCAATCTTTAAATATAAACTTCAAAGATTTCACAGTGAGAACATAGGGATGCAGTTCTTATTATTTGTCATTTATGGTCAAATGTAAAATAAATAAAAAGTAACTTGGAAATAATATTTACAAATAACTTTAGTTAATGAACAAAATATTTCCTTTATTATTTTAAGTCTTTGAAAAAATATTACAGGGAGCAAGTATTCATTTATAGACTTGACAAGAAAATTTCTGACTAAACTTTGTTTGTTTGAAAAGGAGCTAAATTGCTTCAAGGCTGCATATGGAAATGCCTAACTGCACTTTCTATTGCATATTACAGTAAAGAAAGATAGTAATACATGAATCATATTTATTTCTTTATAGGTATAATCTGGAGACATTTTATGCAGAAGAAGAGCCAGTGGAGGTGGGGCTTTTCTGGTAATTACTGCTATCAGCTGAAAAGAGGTCACAGTTCTAGACAGTTAATTTTACTGTCTCCACTTTCTTGGGCCCACACAGTCCTATCACCCTGAAATTCTGAACCTGCATGGTCATGACTCTCATATCTTTTTGAAGCAGAGATGGGGATAAACAGAATATTGTATCTTTTCCTCTTACTTGAAAAATGTGTCTTCTCTTTTCCCAGGAAAGGAAGAGAGTTTGGCTAATTCATTTATGAAAGAAATATTTTACTTGACATTTACTGTATTCGTTATACTTACGAAATAGATAATGGGAGTTACTGAAGGGAACTTTCTGGAATTAAAGTATGCAAAATATTTTGGTAACTCATAATATAGAAGCATCTGTAAAATTCTATCATAATGTAACAAAATTTAATAGATTCAGCTACTCATTTAAAAAACATATAAAGTAAATTATAAAGCGTATTGTAAGAAGGCTTTACTGGAAGATCTAGATAAGCTATTATGCATGTTTAATAAGTGAATATAAGCTATTACCATATGCTTTGAGTAGCAAGTAATTTAATATATTTGCTATATCTTGAGGGAAAGATGCAATAGATTTAACAAAAAATGTTTGTGTTTCAAACTAAATATTAATTTTTTATTTGAACTAAGGAGTAAGGACACACTGCAAAGAAGAAGCCCTTTGGTATACCTTCTTTTGCCCCAGCATTTTAGCTGTCCAAGTCAGGTAATATCTTTTATGTTCTTTACCATCTTGAGGGGAAAAGGCCATATCAATTCTGTCAAAAATATGTTTCATATAACTACCATTGTAAACTTTTCAAAATTATACATTATATAGTCATGAACTATTAAAAGTGAAAAATATAACTAATACAATTTTGTGATTTTAGAGATGACTGCTTGGCCCCAAAAATTTAGTCAAATATATGCAAATCATTATTAGAAAATGAAGACCAAGTTCCTTAGCTCATTATACATGGCCTGCAGTTAATTTTACAACATCTTCCTTTCAGGCATGATTTTCCAAAAGACAAGGGTAATCATTGCATTAGTCTGGTTAAGCTAGATTATGCTGCAGTAAATATCAACTTCCAAATCTCAGCAATTTAATATAGCAAGTTTATTCTCATTCAGTGTTCATGATAAGTTTGAGTAACTCTCTTGCATGGCTGCCTTCTGACTGCTATCCAACCTCCTTTGGTACTCTAGGTGCTGCCATCTCACCCTGAGTCTTTGTTCCCATGGCTGGGAAAGAAGGACAATGGAGAAGTCACAGTTATTCTATTTTTTGTCTCAGAAGTTGCATGGATCACTTTTGATTATCATCCATAAAATATAATTAATCTAATTATTTTAACTACAAGAGCACTGAGAACATTGTTACTTCTGTGACCAGGAAGAAGAAAAGTAGATGATGGTTGAATACTAGAAATGCCTTACTAATAATGTCTGTCTCATCATCATGCTTGTATTCTTATAAGTCATAGTATCTATTTTGAATTAGATAGCCTCTGCCACTTTTTATATGTATAATTTTATTTAATTTATGATTCATCCTGCTTTCTTCACCTGTATATATGATCTGGAACAGTGATACTATAATAATTTTTTGTACCTAGTACTACATATTAAATTTTAAAAAGCCCTTGCACATAGTAAATGTTCAACAAAGCTTTGTTAAAATAATAAAGAAATGAATAAATGGTAGCTGGCCATTCAGCAGTACTCTCTTGTGGATAATTTTAACATATTGTCACTACTCTGGCAACATGTCTGTGTTCTATTTGTGCTTCAAATGAAACCTTCTCAATAGAGCCATATCTTAACAGGCCAACTGGTGTGTCGTCTCTAGCCATTAAAATTTAGAGCTCTGGTTATCAGAAATTCTCATTTATCATTCCCCATATACCACAATAGTGTGTAAGTAGAAAACATGATGGGTTGGAGTTAGCAGTTGGGTTCCAAGCCCAGCTATTGACTTACTGTGTGACCTTGGGCAGATGATTTAAAATCTCTGGCTTATTTACTTCATTTGTGACGTGGAGTAAAAATAATAGCAACAATTTCATTGACTTTTAAAAAATTCAATGTGATACTCCCTGAAAAACACTTACAAAAAAAGCTTGAATCAGATGGGCAAAGCATTCTATTAAATTTAAACTGTATATATTTGACATAGAGCTTTAGTCTTTGGATATTATACCCTTAAAATTAGGAACCATCGAATATTTGTTGCAAAAATAAATATTAATACCAGGATTAAAGACTTTCCTTAGAAAGTGTCAATACTACTGATTCTACCCCCAAATATATATTATATATATATATACACACACACCCCCCAATACACACACATACGAACGCACATATATATGTATATATACATCCAAGGATTCAAATACTAGAAAATAGAAGAGGTATAGAATTTGTAATCCAAACATAAGCTCTTCTGGATAAGATAGGCTAGAGACAATTTGAGAATAAGATTTGTATATGAATACTCACCACTGCTTCAGAGCTGTTTTCTGTTGTATTGAACCCACAGTATTGATCTATATATTCTAATAAATGTGCAGAGGTATTTCTATAGGCTTCTTATAGTATCAATCTGACTCTGAAATTTAGGAAACACAATATTAAATCTTGATTTCTTTTTGACTGGCTACATAAATTATAGCTAGTTTTCAAAGAATGTATTTCCAAAGACATTATTAAAGAAGTTAGGTGAAGCCTGAATGATTCTATAGAAATAAATGAAACAAAAACACCTTTCCCCTCACATTATAAAACTAATGCTTTGTTTTTGGAGAAAATTTCAAGAATATCTCAAGTCAAAATAGTTGAATACTCATTTTCTGTGATATGACAATACACTTGCTCCCATACTATGACTGTAATATCATAAGTCTTTGGTTGAAATAGAAATGTTTTACCTATGGAAGTAAAACACAAGGGTACCAACACCTTATGTGCTTTGGCATGAATTATTTTATCACTTTTTCTTGCAAGACACCTAAGTATATATAGAAATTTATGCAGAAACGGGTTATTTCAATTGAGATGGTAAAAGATATTTCCAGAATGTGGAAATCTGCTCAGGAAATATAAGCTTATTTGCATTCAATATAAGTGAGCTAATTAGTAACAGGGTAGCAAAAACATAAGGTATTTAAAAGGGCTAAGGTTCACCAAAGAATGATAATTTATTTTAACTTCTTGGCACCTAGTGTCAGGTTTTAACTTCTTAGAGCCTAATTACTATTTTTCACATCTTCATTTTATGTGATAAATTATTTTTATACATTTGCTTGTAGTATTATATATTTTTGCAAGTAATAGCAGCAAGAAGCAGACAAATACCTAGGCAGAGAGGGGTGGGTCTCTGGTGAAACCCCACCTCCAAGCCAAAGACAGTTTAAAACCTGAAAGCCAAGCTACAAGCCAAATGCACAGACCAGATTGAGAACCTGTCTTCCTGTTCGCCATGCTTTCCTCTGATTGATCCCCACCCTTCACCTATTTTACATATACCTACCTTTCCCTAATTGGTTTTTACACTATTGTGCCCACCTTTGGGGGGTGCCTTTGTTTTAACCTTTTTTGCATACTAAAAGCAAGCAGCATGCACTCCCCTATTCTGAGCCCATAAAAGCCCCAGACTCAGTCACAATGGGAGATAAGCTATTCCTGCATTCCCTATCCACTAAGAGCTGTTCCATCACTCAATAAAATTATCCACCATCACTCAATAAAATTATCCACCCTCCCCACCCTTCAATTGTCAATGTATTCTCTTTCTTCTTGGACCCAGGAACTGCCGAAAGTGGGTACGAGTTATAATATAGGTGGCTGGGGCATGTGCAGCCTGGCCACAAGATGAGCCAGTGCAGCAGCCAGGTGAGGCCTGGCAGGACAAGTGGGTGGGCCACCTCTTGCAGCAGGTAGCATGCCTGAGTGAGGCCTGAGCTGAAGTATTGCTGGCTGGAGTTCCCTTGCTGGCAAAGTGAGCAAGAAAAATCCTGTATCGTAAAGAACGTAGTGTAATAACAACTCATAGAAATGTAGCAAACACAACTGTGAATAAATTTTTAACATTTGTGAAATTTTAGTCACAAATGTCTTTTCAGTAATTTTAGTGCAAAATTGAGTAACTTTGATTCCTTAGAAAGAAAAATAAAATAACCTTTGTTACTCTAACCAGGAAGCAGAATAAGTGCATCATTTAATTATCAATACTCCCTGGAGACAAAAGTATTATTGATCAACACACACATGTATGCATAAAGTGAATTAGGGTCAGAAGTATTAAGTTACTTGCTCAAGAAATCCCAGCTAGAAATTTGCTGAGCTGGAATTTAATCTCATTAACTCATATTTATTTTTCTGTTAAGATACAGTTAGATTCACCATAATTTTTGCCTCACAACACACTCTGATCATGAATCTACATAAAACCCTCTTTTTATTTCTTTTATGTAAGTATGAATATGTATATAATTATACGTTCGTATTTTAATAAGAATGTAGGAATCTACCTACAAAACCAGAAATAAAGATCTCAAAAATCTGCCTCTGTGGTCTGTCCTTATCTCAAATCCTTGCCTCTTCCTTTAAGACAACCAACATCCTAAATTCAGTCTTCATGATTACCCAGCCTTATTGTTTATATTATTTTATCTCTAAAGAGTATATGCATTAAAATTTTTTATAATTTATAAAATGTATATCATATTGTATGTAATTATGTGTATATTGTCACTTAATATGTTGTTGTCTACATTCACATTATATTGTAGACTGTTACTGTACATTAGATTTATTTTGAAACTAATTATATTCCACAAGATGAATGTTTCACAATACTTTAAATTTCTAGGAGCACATAAAAAATGTGCCATATTACCTAGACGTGAACAATTCTAAATATATTAACAAGGGTAAAATATTTTAAAATGTTCAAAAAAACAAACCATGAAAGAGAAAAAAACGCAGGGTTATCAGGCACAAACTGCTGTTCATTTTGAATTATTTTTCTCCAATAATTTTGTGACCTGATTACTTCTGCAGATGAGTCCATTTATCCATGTGTAAACTGCAGGAATGGTTCAAGTATATAAATGAATCACCATAATTAAGGAGTTTTATCTGTAACCTATATTAAATCTTGTCACTATATTTTAGTAATAGATTTAAATAGGGTCTATGTAAAGTATTGCAGAGAGAATTCCAAAATGCTAGAAATTATTTCTTATGAGAAATAAGGTAGCCACATACACAGCTTGAGAGAAATCTTCTCTAGTAAGGACATTGTTAAGGCAGGTAATAGGGTGGTCTTGGATTTGTTGCTAGGATAGATTGCCTGTTATCTCAGGACTCCATAAGACAACATCTGAGACTCAAAAAGCTCTGCATTCTATTTCCCTGTTCCTATTATTCTCATCTTAATTATAAGGAATCCATAAGAAAATAAGTATACAATTTTCGGCTATGTCTCAATACACAGTATGGTATCTATAGGGGTTGTAAATATTATTATAATGTTAATAGATACATGCTAATTATTAAAGGACTAGATTGAAGAGGAGTATGATCACTCTTGCAAGTTGTTTTTCAAGGAACACTGGAAATAAGTGATTGTATAGCCTTGTTTCTCATGTACATGTGATCTTAAAGCAATCCCGTGATAAATGAATTCCAGATATGTTTTTGTCCTCAGAGGATGACTAAAAGTATTCACCATACTTTTTACAAATGGCCAGGGTTCCATAGGAGCCACACTTTTATAAGCAAAAAAAAAGTCTCCTTGGAGTAGTTCTGTAAATCACATAGAACTACTGTCCCAATTGCAATGAGGAGAAGCAATTAAGGGACATATGACTTGCCCTTCCTCTACCAGTCCCCTCCCAAAATGCAACCATGAACACTAGGCAGAATGTGTAGATCATTCACAAGGTTCCTAAAAGCAGAAAAATACTGAAAAAATTGCATTTTGTTACTTTCCTTGAAAAGAACTTTCTTTTATATTCATTATACATGTACGAAGGAGCACAAGTAAAAGAAGAGAAGATTAGGTATCCCTATTTTAGTGAATGACACAGTGATTGGTGAGATCATTGAGGTGCTGTTAGGTGAGCCTATTTTTATATGAATAAAATTACCATGGCATTAATTAAAATAGAAGTCCGCAGAGGGAAAAATAAAGCATGATGATAAAAATCTTCAGTTTTATGTTCTTTTAAATTAAGAGGGAGATTAAATTAAGCAAATTTAAAATGGTATAAAAGAGTTTCAATACTTCTTGCCATAAAGGAAAGTAGTTAAGACGATGTTTTACTCTCCACCTTCTGTTAATGTGTGGCACTACAAACTCCCTTTTAAAGATCACTTGTAAATCTTTTCTTAATGGGCAACAGGATTTACCAAATACAATTCTGAGAGAAATGCTTTCCTAGAATTCCCCCAATTTTTTTTTTTTTTTTTACAGAAAAAAATGGAAATTTTAGGCTGAACTCTCACTCTTATTTTGACGAATGTGTAAACTGATGTGCCTGCAGTTGCAATTGTGGGCATTATTCAGACCCTTAAATCTCTATATCTTCATCTTTTCCTGCCCTCTGCTCACTTCTGCAGTCCAAAACACATTCACCTTCTTAAAAAGGTATAAAACTGCTCTATAATGAATGACAGTCTGTTGGCAGCATGTGTACATATGTGTGCCTAGAATATCTAGGGCAGTATGGTAGCAACAAGATATCTATTTTATAATGAATCTGTAATGTGCTCTAATGTTTCTTACTTGGCCATATGGCGCTGAAAGGGAGGATAGCGCCCCAGCATGCAACGAAGTAGCAGCAGTTTAACAGTGGTAAATGTGCTCCCTCTGCCCTTCTACATCTACTGCCCCACAGACAATAAGTTGAGAATATGGTTATATGCCATAAAAACTAGAACTTCTAATTGACTTTGCCACCAGAATAAATAAAAAAAATCTGGATATAATCAATAGTTTAGGAAAAAACGCTTAGTTAAATAAAGTTATAAAATAGAAGAACAGTGTATTCATGAGTTTTTTGAAAGTGTAACTGAGATAATACAAGTAAGCACCTTATATGGATGTCTTGCACTTAATAAGAGCTCACTGGTTTATTCTATATTAAAAATTATTATAAATTTTGAGAATAAATAGGAAATGGGTGTTGAATGTTAAAAAAAATTCTATCCAGTTATATAGTGTGCTATTTTTCTCTCATACAATTGTTTCTGTTGGCAAATTCAGTAAAATCAACATCTCCATTAGGAAAATAACCCTTACACATAAATTAAAATCAGTGCTATAAAATGGAGAGATGAATATGACCATAACATCCTCAGGGATGTGAGACTAGAATTTCAATTTGATAACACTAAATTACAATTACATTTTTGTTAGAAGGAATACATCTAAAGATTCCATGTAAATCAAATTAAGAGCACTTAGGCACAATTATCACTGGCATACAATTTGAATCACTTGGGATAAAGCCTTAGCAATTGTCTTAACCACAGGCAAAATAGCAACTGAAACCTAAAAATCAAAATTTAGAAGAGCAGTTTTGTATTTCTCACTTAAACAGAGCCAGAATAAATTGTGTTTCTATAGTCTGTAATGTTGAGAGAAAATGAGTATACATATGTGTCGACATTTTATCTGTAAGCTTGGAACAACTTTAAGAGTTTAACATCCGTTTTTTAAAATCTGATATGAAAACTATAATGCAAATTAATACCAGAAGATAACATTCATTTGCTTTTCAAAATTGTATTCCCTTTGAACACAATTCAAATCATAAACTTTTAAAAAAAGTCAACATTTTACCTAAAAAGAAGAGTTACATGAAAATTGCTTCTTCAAAAATCAAATAACATTTTATAAGTCAAAGATAAATTACATAAAATTTAATCAAACCTTTTATCCAGTACTGAAACCTGCATCAGAGTTAATCATTTCAACTACATATGCATATTTCCACTGGTGGACAAAACTCTGTTTTGTTGTTTTTGAGGTAGAACATTCTAATTCTTCGATCTTTCTTATTGATCGAAAAAAAATCCTTTTTATGAGATGAGCACATAAATTTTAAATTTAGTCACTTCAGATATTTATCTTACATATGTGTTCTATCTCAAGAAAATAGATTTACTTCTCTAGCCTCTGAAGGCATTTGAATATCTAAACTTCACTGAAATATCTTCTTTTCCTGTGATTGCTTGTTTGTCATCATTTACATAGTTCTCAGCCTCTAGGTCAATCCAACACTAAATATGTCCTTTTAACTGAATTCCCCATTCCATATGTGGACAAGTCAGTGGAGAGAAAAATGGGATTGTTAACTTCCTTGACCTGAGGCTTTTGTTTGTATCTATAACTTACAAAATTTATAGTATACTCGCAGTCCACCAGAACTTTCAGATCTTTTTCACAGGAGGTATGTATAATTCAAGATCATACTATGACTATGTAATATTTTTTTGCATCTAAATGTGGAACTTTATATTTTGTCCTTTCTTCCTAATCAATAATGTTTTCACCATTTTGAGTTATCTACATTAGTCTCCCTTGCAGTCAAATATGACTACATTTTTATGTGATCTGAAGTAATAACCACTAATTTCAGGTCTGGTACTTTTGCTTTGTGGTAATTTCAGGTACTGATGCTTTTGGAGTTTCTTTGCATGTTCTTGAAACCCTTTCTTCTTTCTGGAGTAGGAAGGACAATCCTAGGGTACCAGGGTTGCAAATAATCAACAAGTAGAGCTTTACCACTGACTTTACTGCTCCACTATAAACTGTTAAACAAGAGATCATTCCATTTGTATTAATTTTAATGTATCATACTTTTAAGGCTCATCTGATAACATTACCACATCCCTAAGAGCCCCTTCATCCCTCTGTTAGATTGACTATTTATAATAAATCCCACAATTTTACCACATTCTAACAAGAGGATCTATTCCTGTGATGAGCATGCATGCTTACCTTTTAAAATTTCAGATAACATAGAAAACCAAAATGACTTTAAGGAAAAAAAATAGCAAAAGAAAGTATATAGGATCCAGATTAATTTCCTGGAAAACAAATGCTTGAATTATCCTATATATGTATATAAATTTTAACTTTTAAATGGTACTGCTATTGTCTGATACATTTCAGAGAATTATTCAAAATGAAAAAAAGTGCACTTATCTGAAACAGTGGTGTTTTTTCCCCTTCAACTTTCAAGTGCTATTCAAACTCATCAGAAATTTAAAAGCATGCCACAGACTATCAAACAAGAAGTTGATGACTAGAAAATACAGTTGTTAAATGTCACATTACTGTCTTCTGATGATCGTCTGTCTTCTGGAGCGTTTTATAGTCTTGCCTCACTTGTAAAACAATTTGATAGAATTGTTATAAATGGGTTAATCTTTACATAAATAATTTTATGTTACTTTACAAAAAGTTGAAGAAAGCCTCCAGAACTTGGTGGCAAAATGCAATCAAAAGTTATAAAAAATTGTTAAAATATGTTGCCCCTAATAGTTTGACATGAAATGTTTTATTGAAATTTTACTCTTAATTCTTTATGAATTCCAATT
Source organism: Theropithecus gelada (assembly GCF_003255815.1). Taxonomy (NCBI): domain Eukaryota; kingdom Metazoa; phylum Chordata; class Mammalia; order Primates; family Cercopithecidae; genus Theropithecus; species Theropithecus gelada. Next base: position 80,564,012 of record NC_037673.1, read on the forward strand.
AAATGAGGAAGCATTTTTATGTGGGAAGATAACCCGCAGCTGTCTTCATATTCTTCCATGAAGCTGTCATTGAAAGGTTACTGATATCTTTCTACTTTATTTCAATGCATGACCAGTGATACCATTGTGCTTTCATTAATGTTAAATTAGAAACCTCGTAAAAGTTTTACTCTTTAAAATGCTGATATTTTTCAGTTTGTGTAAGAATATATAGAAGCATATTGTGTAAAAATAGTTAATATAAATTAAAGGGCATGTCTCAAGTAATTAATTTGTTCCAAACCTATACTACATTCTTAGTGTCCCAAGTCTTTAATCTCTTTTAAAACGTGAAGGTAGAATTGTAGACGGTTGAAAAATAAGTTATTTGGAAACATCTATTTTCCTGAAATCTACACGTACTTTTTAAAAAAAATATGTGTTATCAATTCCTCAAAGTAGTCTCTTTTTCTTAACTTTTATTTTAACTTCAGGGGAATATGTACAGGCTTGTTAAATAAATAAACTTGTGTCATATGTGTTTGTTGTACAGATTATTTCATCACCCAGGTATTAAACCTAGTATCCATTAACTATTTGTCCTGATCCTTTCTCTCCTCCTGCTCCACCCTCCAATAGACCCCAGAGTGTGTTGTTCCCCTCTTTGTGTCTCTGTGTTCTCATCATTTAGCTCCCACTTAAAAGTGAGAACATGAGGTATTTAGTTTTTTTGTTCCTGAATTAGTTTGCTAAGGATAATGACCTCCAGCACCATCCATGTTCCTGTAAAGGATATGATCTCATGCTTTTTTTTTTTTTTTTTTTTTTTTATAGCTGCAAACTATTTCATGGTGTATATGTATGACATTTTTGTACAGTCTATCATTTTAAGCAAAGTAATTATTTATAGTACTTATGAATATTGTATTTACACTTTGTAAGGTTTTTTTTTGAATTGTGACTAATATAACTTCTTACATGATATTTTAACATTTACAAGTTTTAAAAGAACTTTTAATTGAAAATTTTAAATGTACCTAATTATATTTTTACAAAGTATAATTATTAATAGAATGATACATAAAAACTACAGATTGATTACTTTGTACAATTTAATAATCTGTGAAACAACTAATCTGATTTAAAAAATTACACAGCATTACCACATCTTTGGAAGCGTCCTTATTCTTCTATTAGTGACAGCTCTTCTCATCCCTCTCCTGATTTCTAATGCCATAAATGTGTAACCCTATATATATATATATATATATATATATATATTTTTATTTATATTTTTTTTTTTTTTTTTTTTCAGTCAGAGTCTCGCTCAGTCGCCCAGGCTGGAGTGCAGTGGCCCGATCTCGGCTCATTGCAACCTCCGCCTCCCGGGTTCACGCGATTCTCCCGCCTCAGCCTCCCGAGTAGTTGGGACTTACAGGCGCCCGCCGCCACGCCCGGCTCATTTTTGGTTTGCATTTTTAGTAGAGACGGGTTAGCTAGGATGGTCTCGATCTCTTCACCTCGTGATCCGCCTGCCTCGGCCTCCCAAATTGCTGGGATTACAGGTGTGAGCCACCGCGCCCGGCCGTAACCCTATATTTTAATTTTAAATTTATGTTCATGGCATCAGACAATTTACATTATTTTGCATCTGATTTATTTCATTCAAAACTAAGTTCATGAGATTCATTCATGTTTTTGAGTAAAGTAGTGGCTCATCCACTCTCTTTGCTAAATAGTATTCATTGAAAAAATGTGTCGCCATTTATCTATTTATTTTTTATTACTATCTATAAGTCTGATATCTATATACCTTTTAGTTGTTTCCAAGATTTGGGCATTATAAATATTCCTACTAAGAAAAAAAAATGTATTCCAAGTATTTTTACATTTATCTTGGCTGTATTCCTAAAAGTGAAAGTACTGGGTCACAGAATACTTGCATTTTCAACTTTATTAGGTATGTCCAAACACTCATTCCTACCAGTAGTATAATGATAATCCCAATTAATTCACATTTTTGCCAAAACATGTTATCAGTCTTTTACTATTACCCAAACTTGTATATCTGTAGTGCTATATCATTTTGGTTTTGTTTAAGTTTTGCTATGACTATTAGGACTGACACATTTTTCATCTATTTGTTGGCCATTTGAGAAACCAACAGCACTTTGATATTGGTCAGTTACCACTTTTACATTTTGCTATGCCTATTAGGATTGATACGTTTTTCATCTGTTTATTGGACATATGGGAAACCACTAGAATGCTGATATTTATCATGTTTGAGTTTTGGCAAAAATATTTCATTGGTAGAGTCATATATTTCTACAAGGTGGCATGTATGGAAGATATGTAACTTCTACATATCTCCCTTTTTTGATATGGATGGGCTTTGCTAATCATTGCCTAGATTCATTATTCTAGTGGCAAAGTGATGACATCAAGAATCATTTATACTTAAATTGTAGTTGGAATACTTATTTAAAGAAACTTAAATTTTTCCTCATCAATTACTTGGTTTTCATGAGGTACTGTTTGTGTAGATAAGCACTTGAGGTATTACAAAATCCTTTTTATTTAATACTTTTCAAAATAATAAGATATCCTCAAATAAGATGCTACCTTGGGCGTTCTGATTTCTAAATTTATTTGTCTTCAGCCCCAAGAGACAGAAAATACTACCTTTCCCCAGCTTTCTTAGCATATTTCAAAGAGAATTAATTAATTTTGAAATATCTGCTATATCTCAAATCACTGAAGTTATTATTTCATTGAGGCTTACGTATCTTATATTTGGCTTATAAGAGATCTTTCAGATTGGAATTTAGGTCATTATAACATGATCCCAGTAGTCTTTCTGCACGGCAAGTTATTCCAAGCTAAATTATACAATATAAATCTTCTGTTCCAAAGTTGGGATCAATCACTGCCCCTCTCCCACTGCAACACCCTGAAAGAGACTTTTTCCCTTTAGTTACAAAATGCAATCTGATATTATAAGTGCTCATTATAATACATAATATATATTATATATATAATATAAGGTTTTCATCGTCAATTCTAGGCTTTTTACTGATCTGAACTAGGAATTACTAGAGTTTTTTTTTTAAAATGAAAATGGTGTATAAACTCAAACTTACATTCCCAAAACAAATTTAGCACTGATATTTAAGCTACGTTATTTAAAATTTGTGATGTTTTCCATTATGCTGATAATTTTTTATATTATCAATCACAATATAATTATGCTTTGTGTTATTCTAATAGAAATTTACTTGAAATATTTTGTGTGTGTATATATTTGTATGTAAGGTTATGATAAAAGCTGTTGAGGTAGACAGCATAATGAACCCCTCCACCCCACAAAATGTTCATGTTCTATTCCCTGGAAACTGTGAACACATTATCTTAAATGGCAAAAGAGATTTTGCAAATGTGACAAGGGGTATAGAACTTGAGATGTTGAGAGGATTCTGTATCATCTAGATGGACCCAATCTAATCAAATGCGTCTGTAAAAGTGTAACACCTTTCCATCTGAGTCAGAGTGATGAGACAGAAGGTTAGAGGGATGTGACAAGACAAGGACTTGACTCACATTTGTTAGTTTAAAGATAGAGGTGGGTGGCCATAAGCCAAGGTAGGCAACGTCTTCTGGAACCCGGGAACTAGCTTCAGTTTACAGCCAGCAAGAATAGAGCTACAAGAAACTGAATTTTGCCATAAACGTACATGAGCAAGGAAAATGATTTGCCCCTTGGACAATGTGGTTTTTGTCCATTGAGATCGATAGTGAACTTCTGATGTGTATAACTATAAGATAAATTCAGGCCGTTTTAAGCTGCTAAGATTTGGTAATTATTTTACGGCAGCAATAGAAAACAAACCTAGTTAACTTTCTTTTTTTCTTTTGAAAAAAATTTGAAAAAGATTTATTTTTTTTATTTTTGTGTAATTTATTTTTTATATTAAATAGCTCTATGATTACAATACAAAATTTATAAAATAAGACATGCCCACATAAGTTTAGTATGTTTTCCCTCGTCTTCCCCTTCTTTTTCATTTATATTCTCAAAGATCTGTATTTTAGCTTTGCAGACTCACGTTTACTTAAGAAAATGCACACACAAAACACACCCATATGTATTTCACTAATAAGCTCCATTAGTATGATGTATTAACCAATTCATATATTTTTGGATTCAATTTACTAAAAATTTTAATTAGAACTTTTGCATCTGTGTTCATGGCAGATATTGACCTACACTTATCTTTTCTTATAGTTTTAGTATCAGGGTAATGCTGACAAAATGAGTTGGAAAGGCATCCTTTTTAATTTTCTCCAGGAGTTTGTATAGAAATAGTATTATTTCTTCCTTAAATGTTCTGGAGAATTCACTAGTGAAGCCTTTGCGTAAAAGGATTTTAAACTCCAAATGTGATTAAGAGACTTAGTTATCTATTTATTCTGGAATGAGTGTTAATTAATTGTTTTTCATATGAATTTGTCCATTTCATCGAACTTGTTGAATTTATTGGCATAAGTAGTTCATAATATTCTTATAATCTTTTTAAATAAATAAAGTCAGTGGCAATTTCACTTACTTAGACTTGTTTACCTTCTCTGTTTTTATTTTTGATCGGTCTGCATAAAGGTTTATTAATGTTGTTGGTCTTGTTCAAAATTTGTTTTTACTGATATTGGCTTTCTCTATCATTTCTCTGTTTTTTAAATTTAATCAATTTCTAGTTATTTTCCTCTATTTTATTTTATTAATATTTAATTGGAACTTTATCTAGATTATTAAGATTAAAACTGAAGTCACAAAATTGCAATTTTTTTTTTCTAATATGACCCTTTCATGCCATGAGTCCCATCTCCCAATTACTGCTTAGGCACCATCCCACAAAATTTGATATTCTGTATTTAAATATTTATTTAGTTCAAAATCTTTCTAATATTTCTTTTGACTTACTCTTTAATCTATACGTTATTTCAAAGTGCGTTATTTAAAGATTGCTAAGGCATCCTTCTGTTACTCAATTCTAATGTAATTAAATTGCAGTCAGAGAAAACACTGTATAATTTGAATCTATTATATATACTGACATTTGTTTTATGGCTTATAAAAAGGGTCAGCAAAAAATGTTCTGTAAAGGGCTAGATAGCAAATATTGTATGCTTTTTGAATTATTTATGTACAGTTTCTGTTACATAATCTTCTTTTTTAACCCTTTAAAATATAAAAATCATGCTTAGCTCGTGGGTTTCTAGAATCAGCCATGGGCAGGATTTGGCTTGTGGCTGCTAGCCTAGATACAGTCTACTTTGGGAAGTATTTCTTATGTACTTGTAATCAATATTCATTCTGTTGTTGTTTGGTATGTTCTATAAATGTCAATTTCTTCAAGTTGTTTTGGAAATTCTATTTAAGCTTTATATCTCTTCACTGATTTCCTGTCTACCAGTTCTATTAATTATTGAAAGAAGCACAGTGAAATCTCTGACTATAACTGTGGATTTGTCTATTTACCTCAAACTTAATGTCAGTTTTTGCTTCATGAAGTTTTAAGCCCTGTTATTTGATGTGTGAGCCTTTAAGATCATTGTATTGTCTAAATAACTGATCCATCATTGTGAAATGAACCTCTTTATTTATGATGACATTTAAAAAATCTGAAGTGTACTTTATCTAGTATTAAAATAGCTACTCTAATATTTTACATTTTGTTTCTTTCTACTTTTATTTAAGGTTCTGGGAGTTCATGTGCAGGTTTGTTACTAGTTAAATTGCATTCTGCTGAGGCGTGGTGTACAAATTATCCCACCACCCAGGTAATGATCATAGTAGCAGATGAGCAGCCTTTCAATCTACCTCCACTCCCACCCTCCCCCATCAAGCAGTCCCCCAGTGCCCATTTTTGTGTCCATGTGTAGTCAAAGTTTAGCTTCCACTTATAAGTGAGAACATGCAGTATTTGGCTTTCTGTTTCTTCATTAGTTCACTTAGGATAATCGTCTCTAGCTACATCCATCTTTCTAAAAAGACATAGTTTTAACATGGTACATATACACCATGGAATACTACACATCAGTAAAAAGTACATGGTGTATATGTACCATGTCTTTGCTATGGTGAATAGTGCTGGGATGCAATAAAAAGTACATGGTGTATATGTACCATGTCTTTGCTATAGTGAATAGCACCATGATGCACATATGAGCAAATGTGTTTTAACTAATGATAACTGTATGTGTATTGATTGTGTACAGTGTGATGTGTTAATATATGTATAAATGGTGGAATGATTAAATCAGGCTAACGAACATATCCATCACTTCAAATACTTATTTTTTTCTGGTAAGAACATTTAAACTGGAATCTCTTAGGAATTTTGAAATATAAATTATTATTAACTACAGTTGTCAAGTTGTGCAGTAGATCTCAAAAATTTATTCTTGCTTTCTCCCTGTAACTTTGTATCTTTCAACCAATATGTCCCCATTTCCCCTATCACTAGCCTCTGGTAACTGTCATTATAGTCTTTATTTATATGAGTTCAATTTTTTTTAGGTTTTTGTATAAATAGGGTCATCCAGTATTTGTCGTTTTGCACCTGGCTTATTTCTTTTAGCATAATGTCTTCCAGGTTCATTTATGTGGTTATAAATTATAAAATTTTATTATTTTTTAAGGCTGAATTGTATTGTACATAGACATATATTTCACATTTTCTTTATCTATTCATCCACTGATAGATATTTACATTTATTCTGTATCTTGGTTATTTTGAATAATGCTGCAATAAACATGAGTGCAGATACCTGTAACATTTTAAAATTAGGAATAGTGTTGTGTGCCTTCTTTTTCTTTCCCATTGCTTTTAGCTTCTTTGTGATTTCATATTTAAAATCCATTTCTGGTAGACAGTCTATAGTTGGCCTTTGTATTTTTATTCAGTCTGTTAATCTGTGTTTTAATTATTTTAATTACATTATTCAAATCATTTATGTTTACTGTTTCTTGATGAGGCAAAAGCTAAATCTATTTTCTTTTATTTGTTTTCTGTTCAATCTGTTCTTGGTTTCTCTTTCTTTTCTGTTTTCTCTTGGCTAAATTGAATACTTATATTATTTGGCTTACTTCATTTGTTGACTTAGTAGCTAAAACTTAGTTTCATTATGTTAGTGGTTGCATTGTATTCATAACTCTATCATTTCACAATCTATTTTCAAAATATAGTATTTGACTTTACTTATAGTATTAAAAGTTTATTTTAACTTTTTCCCTTTGTATTTTATAATTTTCATACATTTTACTTTTACATATTATAAACTCCACACTAATTTTTACGTAAATAGTGAAATATCTTTTAAAGAAATTGAGAAAGAAATTTGTCTACCACTTTGGTTCTTTATTTATGTACATCCATATTTTCATCTGGTACCATTTCTTTGTACCTAAAATACAAATTGTATTATATTTTAAAATGTGCATCAAGAGTTAATGAATTTTGTTTACATTTAGTATGTCTGAAAAAGCCTTTGATTTGCTTAACTTTTAAAGATACTTTTAGTGAATGATGAAATATTTGTTGGCAGGGTTTTTTTTTCTTTTATTAATGTAAAGATGTGTTATTCTCCTTTTAGCTGTGTTGTTTCAGAAGAGAAACCTACTGTCATTCTTACTTTTACTGCTCTCTACATAAAGTTGCATTTCTGTAGCTGATTTTAAGATTTTATTTTTGTAATTGGTTATGAACAACTTGATTATATAGTGCCTTCATATAGTTTTCTTTATCTTTTGTGCTGGCATTCATTGACCTCTTTGTATCTGTGGGTTTTATTGTGAAAGATTTTCAGCTTACTGGGCTGCTGGACATTATCCTACAGTTCACTGATGTTATTTTCATTTTTTTCTACTAAGGTTACTGATCTTTTTTTCCAATACCTAATCTGTTAGGTATTGTTAACCCCATCTGCTGTGTTTTTAAGATAATCTAGGGCTGACTGTAGCAATATTTGTTCTAATCTTGTAAAGTATAATATTCTTTGCATGAATGTACTACAACTCATTTATCAATTCTGAAATATGAGCTGCTATTTTTCTACTTGATGTTTTTTCTCTTAGTAAGATATCATGAACACTTTTCCTCAAAAGTCACTAAAATTAACCTCATACATTTTACTTTTATATGATATTTCAATCATTTCCTGGTCTACTTTCTTGTTTGTTTTGTGTTTTTATTCATTTATTTATATTTTTAACGTCTCCCACTAGGATATCACAACTTGGCAAACTATTCCTTCCGCAGAATTATAACCCCACATTCTGAGACCTTATGTGTCTGAATGAACATGAGCACACATTATTATTATGGCACTTAACATATTTAAAAGGTATAAAGTATTCAAATATGAAGACACAGTTTAAATGGCAGATAAAATGTTAAAGGTTTACTAAATCTATTAGCCAAAATCGATTCCTCTTTTTACAAGAGAGATTTGGAAGAAAAGTGAAAAAAATCACCGTTCACACACTATTTCGTAAATAACATACACCAAATATGGGGAAAAATACCGGATTTTAAAAAATTAAATGACAATTGTTTTAGTTACAGTAACAAAGCACCTCTATCTTTCAAGAATATTTAATAGGTTAAAGGGCATATTTTTTACGCATTTTGCACAAAACAAAGACAACATTTTACTCAAAGTATTTATTAGCCACCATATCATTTAATTTTTTTTTTTCTATAAAATTGCACCACAAAGTGCAAACATCAAAGCTTTTTTATTCTGGAAACATTAAAGTCATGTGCTTCTGTACATTGTGGATGTCACATAAACTTTCAAACAGATGATGTGATTTTTTTTAATGCAGGTTTCCTAAGAGCACAAAATGAGGTATTTAGAAAGACATTAAATGATAACTGTGAAATTGATGGAAATCCAAGAAATCAATGGTTGCGCTTAGCTCATTATTTACAATTACAAATGTGGTGGATGTAAATATAAAGTGAGTAGGTCACCAGTAGACTCCATTTTCAGTGTTTGAGATGAGACCTAGAGTGTTGTATACAGTTCTTAAGATCTTCATCATTTATAATATAAAATACATACAAGGTGTTTTAATGGTTATTTTGTAACCTAATATTGCTAAATTTCTTATGTATTCATAAGATTCTGCTGTGAGAATATGTTTGAAGAAATCATAATAAAACAACTCACTTTAGAAAAGGTCAATTGATAGCAAAGATAAGCACATTGGAAAAACTGAAGACCAATAGTTTTTGCTAAGTGTCCAAATCACATAGTAACCCAAACATCGTGTTATATAGCTAGCACATAGTAAGTATAAAGTAATTACATTTTGCATCAGTAAATAATACACACACCTTACCAAGAAACTAGTTGCTCTGTAAAATTTGAGGCAATAGTACAGAACAAGGCAGGGACTAGACACTAGAAATGAAGCAAAACTATTAAGTTGTAACAGGAGAAAAATTACAAGGGCCTAGATATAAAATACAGATATAAGAGCAGAGTAATACTGGCCAAGAATAACCATACTCTGTTAGCATCTACTGTTGTTAGACATTACTCCCCATTAAAGACCTCCATCTTACTCTTTGTGTTTATCATCTATGAGGATAATTTAGACTTATAACAGAAAGTTCTTTTCTGACTTTATCAACCCAAACTTACTATTTATTTTCCTACATACAATTCTGGCATTATTCTCTGGGATTTCAATATCTACAGAGGTGGTTCATCCAAAGAACTCAAAAATATTCACTGGTTTCTTCTTTCCACAGCCTATCTAGGTGGTCACACCAAAACTTTTTTTTTTTTTTTTTTTTGAGACGGAGTCTTACTCTGTCGCCCAGGCTGGAGTGCAGTGGCCGGATCTCAGCTCACTGCAAGCTCCGCCTCCCGGGTTCACGCCATTCTCCTGCCTCAGCCTCCAGAGTAGCTGGGACTACAGGCGCCCGCCACCTCGCCCGGCTAGGTTTTTGTATTTTTTTAGTAGAGACGGGGTTTCACCGGGTTAGCCAGGATGGTCTCGATCTCCTGGCCTTGTGATCCGCCCGTCTCGGCCTCCCAAAGTGCTGGGATTACAGGCTTGAGCCACCGCGCCCGGCCCACAACTTTTTTTTTTTAACCCACAGAATTTCAATTCCAATTAGCTCATTTTCTCACAACTATCTTATATTTTTTATTCTTATTCAGAACCCTGCATTCCAGAACTTCAACTGGAGTTCTTATTCATTGATTCTACAATTGCTCCCAATACCCATGACCTGCCCACAAGCCCTCACAGTGCCATTACTAACTCTAACTCCATAGTATATCCATATGCTTGCTCCTTTGGAGGTAACTTAGCTCTTTTGTATACCTGGTGGCATTTCAATCTAGCCTACTCCTCAATTGCACAAATAGGCTGAATAATCACAGTATTGACGTATAACTCAAACAGTAGTTAAACCAGACTACTTTTTTATTCTTGCCTGAGCACAAGCACTAATGAAGAAAGTTTAGAGGGAGGTGGCAGGAAAAACACTTTGACTGTTTTTGCTTGGAGATAATGACCGCAAGCTTTAGATGGGCACTTGAAACTGCCTGAGTAATCTACTAATTTACTGTTCAATTCCCTGGACCAATCAGTTTTTTATCTTCACATTTTGCTTTCAAACTTACTACTTCCATGCTCATTTTAAATTGATGGCCTTATCTCACTTTTATTTTGTGAAATACAAGAGGTAAAATAAAAACTTTCTCTTTTTTACTTAATTGGTTTACAAAACTGTCTGCATCATTATCTGTATTCTTGGTCTTATTCCTAGTTACTTTGAGATAAACATTCTTAGTCAATCAAAAGTAAAACCTGTAACTCACAGTTGCAATATTATACTCTCTTGACTTTTTGAGACTTCTTCTTGGAGCTATTCACACTTTTCCTTTTGCATCACCAATATCTCCCTTTCTCCCAAATTATTCTCATCAGGATATAACCATACTATATGAACTTTCCATGGTTTCAAACCCAAACAAAATCAAAACCCTTTTATAATCGGATGTTCCCTCGATCTATTGCTCTTTTTTTTTTTTTTTTTTTTAATTATCTATAGAAAATCTTTTTGGAACAAATGTCTAAAATTGGTATTTGCATTTCCTCGCTGCCCATTTATTCTCAGATCCAATTTAATCTTAGTGTCATCCTAACTCCTTCATTGAAACTGTCACTTCATAGTCTTTGACAACCTTTTTGTAACCAGAGATAACAACACCTTTTTCCTTCATTTACTTGAAGTTTTGTAGCTGTGTACTTCATTACCCATTGAAATAAATCTCTCCATTTGGAGAAACAACCCTGTCTTTAGCATCCTCCTACTTTAGAGTAAACTCATTCTCAATACCCCTTTACTGACTAATTCTTTTTACCATACCCCTTTACTGATTCTTTTTTTTTTTTCTATCCATCCTCTAAACGTTGGGTAAAGAACCATGTCTAAATCCAAACATTTGAGGCATAACACTGGAGATTTCTTTTTTCTATTTTGATCTTCTAATTAGATTTTTCTTTTATTAATGGGGTTCATGATCAATCAATTTATTTAGTAAAAAATTTGGAATAAACTTTGATTTCTCTGTTTTCCTCAACTTGATTTTCAATCTCATCAATGAATTCTAACAACTTTCTCTCACAATAAATCTGATTTATCCACTTATTTATCAGTATGATGCCTGTACCTTACTAAATTTACCTTTACCGTGCAGCAACATACTGTAATCACTTTGTAACTAGCTTTCATTTCTCATTTTGCATCACCAATCCACACCACACACATCAATCTATACTACACACAAAAAAGTTGACTCTTAAAAACACACTTAGCTGTGGCCAGGGGCGATGGCTCACGCCTGCAATCTCAACACTTTGGGAGGCAGAGGCGGGCAGATCCCGATGTCAGGAGATCGAGACCATCTTGGCTAAAACGGTGAAACCCTGTCTCTACTAAAAATCCAAGAAAAAAAAAAAATTATCCGGGCGTGGTGGCGGGCGCCTGTAGTCCCAGTTACTCAGGAGGCTGAGGCAGGAGAATGGTGTGAACCCAGGAGGTGGAGCTTGCAGTGAGTCCAGATCAGGCCACTGCACCCCAGCTTGGGCAACAGAGCGAGACTCTGTCTCAAAACAAATCAAAACAAAACAAAAAAACACATACTTAGCTCTATTATATCATTGTGTCATTGCTTAAAATTCTCCGAACTCTTCACCATGATTTTAAATGCCCTCTTTTATTTCATCCTTTCCTACACTTCTGATCTTGTCTATGTCATTTTCATTCTTACAAAGATCTTGACACCAGCTTTGGTTTTCTGCCATCAATTGTCCAAAGGCTTTCTCCCTCAGAGCCTGCGCATTTCCTATTTTCTTTGCCTGAGAAACTCTTCCCCAGCCTCACAGTTTATTATTTTCCTCATCTTGGCTCAAAATATATCATCTCATAGAGTCCATTTTTGATTATCCAAACTATATAATAGTAATTTTTTTCAGTCACTTCCTTTGCCATCACGGTGAATGTTTAATCCATAGCAAAAATAATCATTTTAACATACAATGTTCCAGAATTTAAGTTTCATAGGATTGGATTTATTATTTCTTGTTTCCCCAGAGCATATTTTATGTCTTTAAGTAGGTGTTCAATAAGGATTTGGTGATTTATTAAAGATATTAATGAGATTTGTAACTAACAGCTGCCATAAACCTTCCAGAGACCATGGAAAATTCATTAAGACCTTTGAATGAAGCTTAATTTGCCCCAGTTCAGGGGACTGGAAGGGAATTAGATGATGCTATTCTATACATGATCATTCTGAGGACATATATTATCTTCTGGTCACCTACGTGGGGTAAAAATATGGATAATTAAACTTTAAAGGAAGCTTGCTCATTGATTACTTTGGTTTCTAGAAAAGTTCCTAAAATCTTGATTAATCAATGGAAACTGGGGAAACTTACTTCATAATATGATGATAGCATTAAAATTAAAGAACATGTAATGAGAAAAGAAAGAATGAAACAAAACCAAGAGATATGAAAATCATTTCTGGACATTTAAGTGAAACTTGTAATCATACCAAAACGAAAGAATGGCCAGAAAATATATGAAGTCCTTCAAAAAAAACCTTAACTTCCTTATCAGGAAGAGCAGTTTTGATGTGATATCAGAAGAAGTGAATCTCAGTATTAAATTTAAAAATAGTGTGTAAAATTAAGACACGCTCTGTACTGTTTTCAATGGGACCACAAAAGGCTGAGAACCAAACAACAAATACAGGAAAAAAAAAAAAAAAAAGAGAGAAAAACAACATGCTTTTTAACATCACAGGTCATCATGATAACTTTTCTGAAAAAGAAACAATATGAAATTAAAAACTGTCAGCTTGGTAGTATATACAGAGAGTGAAGTTGAAGAGACTAACATTTGGAAATGGCAGAAAAAGTTTCTTAAAATCTTAAATTGTATTTTTTTTATCTCATTCCACGGAGAAGTAAAAGAGTAGTCCTTTCTCATTTCTAGTCTCATGAAAATGACTTTATGGTGACTATGCGTAGGTTATCTATCCTATGTCCCCTGACACTGGGACACAGGAGTGAATGTTAAACTTATGTATAAAAAAGTAAAGCATCTTGACAGCAGAACATGTTTGGATGGATTGGAAACAGCCTGTATTCTCAGAGTTTATCAAGGCAAAGAATGTTTGGATGTTTCCTATAAACCATGAAAGATGAAGGCAGTCAAGCGCACATTAAAAGGAAATCGCTAGTGTGAAATATGAAACAAAAGGTTTATTTGTTGATTTGTTTTTAGTGAAACTCCACTATTTATTGAAAATGCTATATTTTATCAGCTGAATTCCTTTTGCACCTTTGTCAAAATCAATTGGCCGTTTATGTATTTGGCTATTTCTAGACTCTATTCTGCCTTGTTAATATATTTTGCCCATTTTAGCATCAATTCAACACTATATTATTGTGGCTTTATAACTCCTAAACATAATACACGTGAAAACAACAGAATACACATTCCTGTCATCACCACATGGCACATACTCTAAAATCAACCACACAATCGGATATAAAACAATCCTCAGCAGGTGAAAAAGAACTGAAATTATATCAAACACACTCTTGGACAACAGCATAATAAAGATAGAAATCAAGACTAGAACTGTCACCCAAAACCATGCTGTTATATTGAAATTAATAACTTGTTCCTGAGTGACTTTTAGGTAAATGATGAAATTAAGGGAGACATGAAGTTCTTTGAAACTAATGGGAAAAAATATACAGCATACCAGAATGACTGTAATACAGCTAAGGCAATGTTAACAGGAAAATTTATAGCACTAAATGCCCACATCAAAAAATTAGAAAGATCCCAGATTAACAACCTAACATCAAAACTACAGGTAGAGAAGCAAGGGAAAAATCAAACCCAAAGTTATCAGAAGATAAGAAATAATCAAAATCAGAGCTGAACTGAAAAAGGTCGAGACACAAAAAACCACTCAAAAGATCAAAAAATCCAAAAGTTAGCTTTTTGAAAATATTAATAAGATAGAAGGATGCTAGCCATGCTATTATAGAAGAAATAGACACAATCAGAAATGAGAAGGGGGATATATACTTAATCCAACAGAAATACAAACAGCCATCAGAGACTGCTATGAACACCTCTATGCACACAAACTAGAAAACCTAGAAGAGATGGATACATTTCTGGACACATCCCCTTTCCCATGACTGAACAAAGAGGAAATTAATTCCCTGAACAGATAGATAACAAACTTCAAAATTGAATCAATAAGAAATAGGAAACTAACCAAATAAAGCCCAAGACCAGATTGATTCATTGCTAAATTGTACCAGATATAAAAAGAAGAGCTCGTACCATCCCTAAGAAGCTATTCTAAAAATTGAAGAAGAGGGATTCCTCCCCAACTCATTCTATGAGGCCAGCATCATCCTGATACCAAAACCTGGGAGAGACACAACAAAAAAATAAAACTTCAGGCCAATATCTTTATTGAATATTGATGCAAAAATCTTCTACAAAATATTTGCAAGCCAGAAACACATCAAAAAGCTAATCCACTAGAATCAAGGAGGCGTTAATCCCACAGATGCAAGGTCAATAAATCTGATTTGTCACATAGACAGAACTAAAGACAAAACCACATTATGATCTCTGTAGATGCAGAGATGGCCTTCGATAAAATTAAACACCCCTTCATGTTGAAAACTCTCAATAGACTACATATTGATGGATCGTACCTCAAAATAATAAGAGACAGTAATGACAAACCAACAGCCAACATGATACTGAATGGGCAAAAGCTGGAAACATTCCCCTTGAAAACTGGTGCAAGACAAGGATGCTTTTTGTCACTACTCCTATTCATCATAGTACTGGAAGTTCTGGCCAAGGCAATCAGGCAAGAGAAAGAAACAAAAGAAATCCATAGGAAAAGAGGAAGTCAAACTATCCATGTTTGCAGATGACACGATGCTGTATCTAGAAAAGCACATAGCCATGTTTGCAGATGACATGATCCTGTATCTAGAAAAGCCCATAGTCTCAGACCAAAAGCTCCTTCAGCTGATTAACAATGTGAGCAAAGCTTCAAGATACAAAACAAATGAACAAAAATCACTAGCTTTCTTATATGCAATAACAGTCAAGTTGATAGCACAATCAGGAGCAAAATCCCATTCACAATTACCACAAAAAGAATAAAATACCTAAGTACACAGTTAACCAGGGATGTGAACCATTTTGACTATGAGAATTATAAAACACTGCTCAAAGAAATCAGGGATGACACAAATGGAAAAACCTTCCATGCTTATGGACAGGAAGATGCAGTATTGTCGGTCCTATTACCCAAAACAATTTGCAGATTGATTTCTATTCCTATTAAGCTACCGATGATATTCTTCACAGAAATAGAAAAAAAACCCAGCTATTTTAAAATTCATATAGAACAGCAATAACAACAAAAAGAATGCAAATAGCCAAGGTAATCAGTGCACATAAAGAACAAACCTGGAGGCATTATGTTGCCTGACTTTAAACTGTATTATAGGGCCACACTAACCAAAACATCATGGTGCCGATACAAAAACAGACACATAGACAAATGCAACAGAATAGAGAACCCAGAAATAAGACTGCACACTTACAACTTTCTGATCTTTGACAAAGCCAGGAAAAATCAAGCAATGGGCAAAGGACTCCCTTTTCAATAAATGGTGCTGAGATAACTGGCTAGCCATATGCAGAAGATTGAAACTGTACCCCTTCATTTCACCACATACAAAATCAACTGAAGATGCATTAAACATTTACATGTAAAACCCCAAACTATAGAACCCTGGAGGAAAATCTATGCAATACCATCTTGGACATAGGAATGGGCACAGTTTATATAAATTCAATTTCTGATTGGTTATTGATATTACTTACAAAATAATGGATTTTTATAAAAATCGGCTTGTGTTCTATACACTGTTAAACTCACATAATAATTCTGCAATATTCTAATAGAATCTCCAGGATCTTCTGCATGTGTGATAATGTTATCTGTAAAAAAAAGACAGCTTCTTTTTTCAATGTGGATGACTTATATTTATTTTCCCACCTCATTTGTTAGTGAAACTGGACACAAGTGTACATAAAACTGAATAAAAGTGGTGAGAAATTCTTATGGAATAATTGTCCAGTCTCTTCCTGTTAATTATGACATTAGCTCCAAAAAAAAAAAAAAAAGAATAAAAAAAGAAACTTTTTAACTAAAGAAATCTGTAACTTCCTATCTTTCTGCCCTAATCCATTGTGATCATAAAGTGACTAATATTTGTGAGGTGACAAAGTAAATAGGTTATATTAACAATGTGACATTTCCTATCACATTATGTCAACCATTGACCCAAAAATCATTGAAAACTTTACTGTTGAAGAATTTCTTCTCCAGATTTTGTATGAGGTCACTGGATTAGACCATTACTAATTTTTTATATGAGGTCACTGGATTAGTCCCATGATCTCATATAAAAAAAGTTGATGTTGGGCAACTTTGGACTGTATAAGGACACCGGTTAAAGCCAAAAGGCAGAAAGCCTTTTGGGATTCTGCAAACTTTCTGCAGTAGAAAATAATCTATATTCACTTGTTGTATCTTTGCTCTGTTTAATACAAAACCTGGATTTTCTGAGACTACTCCAGAAGCATTACAGCTATGTCTGTGGTAGTTGCTTTATATAAAGGTGGTTTAATAATAATTTGGTAATATTACAATGCTAAAATAGATTTTAATAATTTTGAATTGAACTATAAAATGTTCAATGATTTTATATGATTTTTTCTCTGTTCCTAGTTTAAAGTTCTTTTTTCTAAATAATTTTCTCCATGAAATTTTGCAAATTAAAAATATAAATGTTAGGTTGCTATCATTAAAACATAAAATAATCTGTTATATCACTCAAAGGTCATAATAATACTTCCTAATGACATACAGTAAAACTCTTTCAGCAAAAACATGATTTTTCCCATCAAATTAACATTTTATAGCCAAACATGATGTTTTAGGAGGAAATAAACATGTTAAATCTTGATATTTTTGTTTATTGTAATATTTGGTAACTTCTTTTTTTCATGGTAGCTAAATACTTAAGTGTAATATTCATAAATATTCACTATTTCTTCATAGCCACATTATGCTCATGATCATAATATTTAGTTTAGTAATGAAATAGATACATACCAATATGACATTTTCACATCTATCTCAGGATTTTTTTAAACAAATAATTCTTATAGATTTGTGCACTGGTCCATTGTAAGATGTTGTAAAATTTATAAAATTTACATTTTACATTTATGAAATATATTTTATTAAAATTTAGTTTTATCTCTGAGAAAAACTATTAATTATGATCTAAAATACAAAGGCTTTATATCATATCTTCACTTGTTCAAGTTGCTATAACAAAACAACTTAGACTGGATAGTTTGTAAATAAGAGCAATTTATTGCTTACAGTTCTGGAGGACAGGATCTCCACAATCAAGATGCCAGCAGATTCAGTATGGGCCGAGGCCTAGTTCTCTGCTTCAAAGATGGCACCTTCTTGCTATGTTCTAATATGCTAGAAGGGAAAAACAAGTTTTCTAAGCCTCTTTTATAAGGCACTAATCTCACTTATGAAGCTTCTTCCCTCACGACCTAAATTCCCAGATACTCCACCTTCCAAAATCACTATACTGAGGATTAAGTTTCATTAAATGAACTTTAAGGGGAACACAGTCCTTCAGACCATAGCATTTCATATGATGGCAAGATTAAATTTTTGCATTACCTAAAGTTCTTTGCCTTGTATGATAATATTTATCAGTAATAAGAGTAAGAAAGAAAAGAGAGAAGAATCAAATAGACATAATAAAAAAATGATAAATGGGATATCACCACTGATCCCACAGAAATTTAAACTACCATCAGAGAATACTGTAAATGCTTCTACTCAAATAAACTAGAAAATCTAGAAGAAATGGATAAATTATTGGACACATATACCCTTCCAAGGCTAACCCAGGAAGAAGTCGAATCCCTGAACAGACTAATAACAAGTTCTGAAATTGAGGCAGTAATTAATAGCCTACCGACTAAAAAAAGCTGAGGACCAGATAGGTTCATAACCAAATTCTAACAGAGATAAAAAGAAGAGCTGGTACCATCCTTCTGAAACTATTTCAAACAACTGAAAGAGAGGGACTTCTCCCTAACTTATTTTATGAGGCCAGCATCACCCTGATACCAAAACTTGGCAGAGACACAACAAAAAAAGAAAACTTCAGGCCAATATCCCTGATGAACATCGATGCAAAAATCGTCAATAAAATATTGGCAAACCAAATCCAGCATCACATCAAAAAGCTTATCCACCATGATCAAGTTGGCTTCATCCCTGGAATGCAAGCCTGGTTCAACATACGCAACTCAGTAAAGGTAATCCATCACATAAACAGAACCAATGACAAAAACCACATGGTTATCTCAATAGACACAGAAAAGTCCTTTGATAAAATTCAACATTGCTTCATGTTAAAAACTCTCAGTGAACTAGGTATTGATGAAATATATATGAAAACAATAAGAGCTATTTATGACAAACCCATAACCAATATCATACTGAAAGGGCAAAACTTGGAAGCATTCCCTTTGAAAACCAGCACAAGACAAGGATGCCCCCCCACCACTCCTATTCAACGTATTATTGGAAGTTCTGGCCAGGGCAATCAGATAGGAGAAAGAAATAAAGAGTATTCAAATAGGAAGAGAGGAAGTCAAGTTGTCTGTCTGCAGATGACATGATTCCATATTAAGAAAACCCCATTGTCTCAGCCCCAAAACTCCTTAAGCTGTTAAGTAACTTCAGCAGAGTCTCAGGATACAAAATCAATGTGCATGAAATCACAAGCATTCCTATATACCAACAATAGACAAGCAGAGAACCAAATCATGAATGAACTCCCATTCACAATTGTTCCAAAGAGAATAAAATATCCAGGGATACAGCTAACAAGAGATGTGAAGGACCTTTTCCAGGAGAACTACAAACCACTGCTCAAGGAAATAAGAGAGGACACAAACAAATGAAAAAATATCCCATGCTTATGGATAGAATCAATATCATGACAATGACACTGCTCATAGAAAGAATCAGTATCATGAAAATACTGCCCAAAGTAATTTATAGATTTAATGCTATTCCCATCAAACTACCATTGATATTCTTCACAGAATTAGAAAAAACTACTTTACATTTCATATGGAACCAAAAAAGAGCCTGCATAGCCAAGACAATCCTAAACAAAGAGAACAAAGCTGGAGGCATCACACTACCTGACTACTCTTCCCTCTTTCTAACACCTTTCGTCTATGATGCATTCATACTGTGTTGTGTTCTCCTCTATCTGCTCACTCAATTTGATTCATTTAGTCATTCCTTCATTCACCTACCCATTCATTCATAAAACATTCATATTTACTACCTACCTATTCTCCTTTTCTCCTGAGACTTTATTACTAAATTTGATATTTAACACAATAATTTAAACATTACATTAGCATTGTCGTTATTCTTATATTTTTAGAAATAGGTTAGCTTTTTTGTAGAAATGTCTCCTAAAATACAGTTTTATGCTTCAGAGGAAGAAATTAATTATGAGAAAAGATAAAATATATTTGAATACTATTTTAAAATACATTTTTGAGAAACAGTGCCCAATAAAAATTTTTATGATTCTAACCTGAGAGAGAAGTAATATTATTTAGCCTTGCACCTTCTCTATCAGGAGTGATTTGTGCTGAAATGAACCAGAAGAGAGGCCTTCAAGTACCAAGATTTATCTTAGTCGGATGCACTATCCAATCAGGTCTTTAAAAGTAGCTTATATGTATTGATCATTAACTATGCCAGGCACTGTGCACAACTTAAAACAAATTTTAAATAGTCTTTTAAGTGAGTTGCCACTTTTAATCATATTTTGCACATAAGGAACAACACTCAAAATGGTTAAGAAGCTTTCCCATGGACATACAGTTAGTGAGTGCTTAGATCTGAACCCAGGTCATTTCACCACACTCTTAATCAATTTGCTGTGTTATCTCCTCAATTCATTGATGGTTCCCAGAATCCCCAAATCTCTCTTTCTAGCTTTGATTGTGACTTCTTGATTATCTCGCTGTATTAACTTGCGACTCCTTTTATAGACCTGCTGTTTTGTGGATTTATTAGCATTATAATTTCTCTCATGTCTTTAGCTAATAATCCCCTATTCTCTTTGCCTCTCAAAACTATCAAACTAACCAGAACAATTGGAATTTGGAAAGTTTAGGGATTCTTATCTAACCTCGAGGGCAATTCATTATTGGTAGTAGCATAGCAGAATTCTTTATAAAAATCGATGCTTAAAGAAATATATTACAAAGCTTTTCATATTTATTCCAGGAAAGAAGAGCAGACCTCTCGTGAAGGAACACTTATTAGCACAGACCTATTTCACTCACAGTAAGTAGGGCTCAAATAACTAATAATTTTTGGTTAAGCTGTTTGCTTATTTCTTTAAATTTTTTTTTCAAAATATTAAGAGAATAGAGCCTCTTTTTTTCTTCCTATTTAGGATTATACAAACTTAACTACATGGAATGTGATAGAAAACTACATGCTGTTTTGTCATATTTCTTCATGAGGCCAACAGACCTCTCTGTGTATCTAGTCTCTGAAAAGCCTTAGTTATTAAGAATTTCCTGAAGTCATGATAAAATCAAGACTACTATTAACCTCAGGTTATATAGCTATTGATATTCTTTGATGTTTCCCTGGAAAATAGTTTCATTTTTAGCCTGAGGAAATATATTATCTACCTCTACTTTAGAGACTTCTTTACCATGTACTGTTGATAGATTTTTCTCCCTTCTGTATCCTTAAGCCTTTTTTATACAGAAGACCTTGTGCTATGATGGTCATCACATCATAAATATTTAAGAAAGAACAAGCAAATCAAATCAACCTATACAAAAAATTAGACAGATTATGCCTATTTCCCTTTTTCCAGTGACATAGTAATTAGCTCTCTTCATTTCTGGTGTACTTATTTTTATTATAATGTTTACATATTAAAGACAATAACAAAATATAAATAAAAAACACCACTCAGTCACAAGCATGATTCATATTTCAGAATATCAGTTTCAATTTTTTCTAGACATAACATTTCAGTTTTAATCGTATAATCCTGCAATGACATATATTCATAAATATATTTTAATCCTAAAATTACAAATTACTTATCTGTCACTTTATAGCCTCAATGCACGTAAATAGTTCCACTATTTCAAATAACACTTTTAAGATAATTTCTTGTATTTCAAATTATTTCCTTGGTCTTGGACTCAGAAGTAAAACTTTTAGAGCAAAGGAAATGTCTCTGAGCCAGTGTTTAGAGCATTTCATGGTTCTATTAAGACAGACTTCCTTGTATTACAAATGGGACAATAACCAAGCCACGTAGAACACGTTCCTTTTTCTGAGGCAATGCTGTGCAAAATATTATGTCTTTCTTAATTCCTTGAATGATGGTGAGGGTAAAAGCATTACAGACAGAAAAAAATCACATTGCCGGAGTATATGTCAAGTCCAGTAAGGATGTGTTGTGGTCCACAGAGGGTGAAAAGGATCTGATGAAATAAATCATCATATATTTGATAGTAACACATTAAGAGCACAGTGTTGATTTCTGCTTTGAGAAAGTTGGACGTTCAGCAGTAGCAGAAGTGGAATCAGTGGTCGGGAGTAGAGGGCCCATAATATGGAAACCCAAAAGAGCTTTCACACACTCCTCCAAAGCCATCTGTTCAGTACTCATTCTGCCCTAATTGGAGTTCCTGAGAAGAGAGGCTGGGTGAAATCTACTTGGTTATTGAGTATCTCCTTTGGCTAATTTCTGATGGCCATTAACATGACACCAAAAGATCTGCACAACCCAGTTTACTCCCACAGGTCTATGCACATGCTACTGCCCCAGACTACTTTGTCTCTGATGTTCCAGGATTGCTCCTTCCAGGTGCCTAAACAACCAACAAAGTCATTCACCACTGGTAAGGTATTTATGTGTCTCTGTTCTTCAGGCTGCTTTTCCCTTTAAATTGTATTCTTTGGAAGTATGCCATTCCTCTCCTTTATCCCAGTGATTTAAGATCACTTACAAGTTTATAGCTAATACCAACATATTACACTGGCCGCCTGTGATTCAAACTTGAGGTTTCTCTCCCTCTGCCAGTTGCTCATAGGGAACTCCCCTTAACAACTAAGTATAAGCTGAGGGAGAGGCTGTGGTACAACAGAAGAAAGAGTCATGGGAATGCCAAAAATTTTATTAATTAACTTGGCTCTGCTGTAGCCTATACTTGAATGTATGTTTCCACTATGGAGTGTTTAGCTGCTGTGCCTGCCTGGTCTTATGACTCAGTGAATCTGATAATATGAAACTCATTAGGAACAGTTCTATATTCTTTGTTCAGGACTTCAGTTACTCTAAGGGCTCTGGAATAAATTATTTTTAAAAGCTGAAATTTTTTTTTTTTTTCATGATGATCAAAATTCTGGGAAATTAGGCAGAGAATTTCCTACAGACTATCAAATATTCCATACAGCATTATTATTTGTCACTTATTATTTTAGCTCCATCAGGTTTGCTGGACAATACGGCATGAGTTGTCAAGAAACTTGCACTACAGCTTGTAGTTGCAGCTAAGCCCTCTTATAATCTTAGGTCCAAACTTGAAGTCTGCAGACTACTCTAAAAACATGTCAGGAATATACTTCCAGGTATGAAATATGGTGCCTCCAATCTGTATGGGTCTTACAGCTCTCTTTCTTAGTGGTAGGTGTTGAAAAGTACAGAGATCCAGCAAACTCTCCACCTAATTCCCATTCTTGGCATCCTACTTTTAAAAAAGTCCAAGTCCTACGTATGACATAAAAAACCTGACAAAACTGTAATTCTAGCATTCTTTACATCCCTCCACTTTTACAATTAGACCTTGGCTCCAATTTTCCATGTGAATATTCCTAAATGTTTCTATGTGAGTCCTGTATGTTTCGTGGCAGGCCTTGAGGTGATAGTTGGCTGATCGGAACTTAGAATTTTCTTTTCTGAAACATACTATATGGTTAATTACAAAGGCTTCTAATTAAAAAAAAAATCTTTACAATTTCTGAGACATGTCCTCACTATGTCACCCAGGTTGGAGTTCAGTGGCATGATCATAGCTCACTGTAGCCTTGACGTCCCAGGCTCAGGAGATCCTCCTGCCTCAGCCTTCTAGGTAACAGGGACCACATGCATGCTTCACCATGTCCAGCTATTATTTTTGTTGTTGTTGTTGTTGTTGTTATCACTTGTAGAGATGGGGCCTCCCTATGTTGCTCAGGCTGGTCTCCAGACTGGGCCCAAGTGACCCTCCTGCCTTGGCCTCCCAAATTGCTGAGATTACAGGTGTGAGCCACCACACCCAGCCAACAATTCTTGTAGCATTTCTTAAAATTATTTAAGTATCACAACATCATAACCTGCTCTCCACCTATACATATACATTATCCCAACCCACAAGGTGGGATTTCTGGTAATTGCAATGGCGTTGGGATTGGGTTTTTTTTTTCCCTATCTCTATTATAGTTAGTAATGGGGTCATTATTTTCATCTGATGGATGTGTATTCTAGCTCTAAAATATTATTGCAAGGTCTTGCATTCTAGGCAATTTCTATGTACTAACTTTCTCAGTCTAGGTTTTCCTGCAAATCAAAGCTATGACAGCTGCTACTGAAAAGAGTTCATTTAGAAGTTACCTTATATGCCCCTATGAGGTATAAAGACAGTGACAAAGAGAAGGAGGGAAAGGCAATCAAAGGGTGCATTGTTAAATTGGCCACAGTTACATTCGTTTGTAAGAGATGTTGTCTGACTATGTTGTCCAGGTTGGACTCAAATTTCTGAGATCAAGCAATTCTTCTAGCACAGCCTCTGGAGTAGTGGTCTACAGGTGCACATCATCACCCGTCTCCCTAGGACTCTTCGATGAGCCTTGTGCAATGGTTTTCAGAACTGTATTCCAGGGAAAGAAAAGTAAGCGTTCATACTTTTGCACCCATCCTGCATTTGTCAAGAGTAGTCTTTTCACAGGCAGTATTAATTATCTGATTTTTGGATTTCTCATGCCTGAGGAAGAAATATTACTCAGACATGTTACTGCTCAAAGGCAGTCAAGAAGAACTATGAATGTCTTGTGTGGATCTAGTGGAATCAACACAGCACTGGCTTGCGTATGGGATAAAACCCTAAAGATTGGAAGTGACAGGCATAGATCAACTTATTCTTTTAGTCTCCCCTCCCTTATGGAGAACACAGTAAAAATGCTAATAGCAACTCTTGCTTTCTAATTTTTTTCTTCCTTTTTAAAGATTTCACATGGTTATAACTTTCATTTCTTTTCTTTTTGCAATTTTCATTTGAAGAAAAACAGTAGCATTTGGTATGAGCTCTGTCGAAACCAATAGGTGCAAGAATTTAAAGATTCAAGGTGGCATATGGAGAAATGTTTTTAAAAATTATATAAACAATGTAGTATATATTATATATATTCAATTCCTTACAGATACATCTTGCTAGTTTGCTATTTTCCTTCTAGTACATGTAGCATAAGCACATTTATTTTTATACATTTTGATCTAGCTGCGGTTCAAACTGAGTTCTTATTGTGCTTCTCTTTCCTTGCAGAACTGCTGTGAGGACTCAAAATTCTTATTTCTACTTGTACTCTGTAATTCCAGATGATCACTTCTGTGTCATCATCTTATACATTACCCAGTGACAAACAGTCTTCATTCAGTCTTCATCATAACATCCTCCATTCTTGAAACAATTTTAATACTCTCATTTTATAAGCTAGACAGTGATTATTCAAAGGAAGTACATAGCCTATATGAAGTCAAACTGTAAATTACCTGTGTAACCAAGATAAAACAGTATTATTATTGGTTTTCAAGGAAGCCAATAGTATATTTTATTCTATAAAAGTTGTTAATACTGATCTGTAGCCACAGTGAAATCAATTGTAACTGTACAAAGAAGAAAATAAAATTAATTTAGCACTTCTGTGATTTAGTTTCCTTATTGGTGGGTGGAAAGACAGAAAATGAGATAGCTTCAATAATTGATCTCTGAGATCCACTTCAAATCTAATATTCTGTAATTCTAAGTAAACCCTGACCTTTTTATTACAAATACTCTGTTTTCTCTGATATTGACCTTGATTAATAAACCAATCACTCCATCCTTAGCCATGATTATAGTCAAAGCTCTTTTTAGTGAAAATATTAGAAACCCAATCCAATTATCTTAAGCAAGGGGTGGTAGGGAGAGGAAATTTATTTTCAGCATATTAGTTTATCCACATGAAATATGAAGGCAGGAATCAGAGTTAAGCCTCATTAGGAACAGAAATCAGGAACTTGAATTAGTAAATGAGGTTGCCCTCTATTAGTTCTGGGCCACACTGGTATCTTTGCTTTGCCTTTCTCCAGACATATGTTTCATTCTTTTCCCTTGACACATGTATTATTTTGGATTTTAAGATGCTAACAGGCAAGTAACTATCTCAGCCCAGCTTTGTCACAATTATCAGTTTAAGTGTATACTAGAGAAATGCTGAAATTGCTGTCCCAACTCCAAATTTATGGAATAAGTTAGGATTGATCTAACATTAACCATTTGTCTAAAGATTTCAGCTGTGAGATGGGGTAAATCTCATGGTATAGACCTATTTCCAAGGTAGAAACAGGTGTTCTTAGGATAAAGATTTTTTTAAAAAAGCTTGGAAAGTGTAGGTTTTACATTTAAGTGGGTCTTCAATCCATCTTGAGTTAATTTTTGTACAAGGGGTAAGGAAGGGGTCCAGTTTCAGTTTTCTGTATATGGCTAGCCAGTTTTCCCAGCAACATTTAATAAATAGGGAATCCTTTCTCTATTGCTTGTTTTTGTCAGGTTTGTCGAAGATCAGATGGTTGCAGATGTGTGGTGTTATTTCTGAGGTTTCTATTCTGTTTCATTAGTCTATGTCTGTTTTGGTACCAGTACCATGTCATTTTGTCACTGTAGACTTGTAGTATAGTTTGAAGTCAGGTAGTGTGACGCGTCCAGCTTTGTTCTTTTTGATTAGGATTGTCTTGGCTATACAGGCTCCTTTTTGGTTCCATATGAAGTTTAAGGTATTTTTTTCTAATTCTATGAAAAATGTCAATGGTAGTTTGATGGGAATAGCATTGAATCTATAAATTACTTTGGGAAGTATGGTCATTTTCATGATACTGATTCTTCTAATCCATGGGGATGGAATGTTTTTCCATATGTTTGTGTCCTCTCTTATTTCCTAAGCAGTGGTTTGTAGTTCTTCTTGAAGAGGTGCTTCACATCTCTTGTTAGCTCTATTCCTAAGCATTTTATTCTCTTTGCAGCAATTGTGAATGGGAGTTCATTCATGATTTGGTTCCCTGCTTGTCTATTGTTGGTGTATATGAATGTTTGTGATTTTTTGCACATAGATTTTGTATTCTTAGACTTTGCTGAAGTTGCTTAACAGTTTAAGGAGTTTGTGGACTGAGATGATGGGGTCTTCTAAATATAGAATCATGTTGTCTGCAGAGACAATCTGACTTCCTCTCTTCCTATCTGAATACTTTAGTTCTCTAGCCTGATTTCTGTAAAAACCCAGAAGAAAACATAGACAATACCATTCAGGTCATAGGCATGGTCTAAGACTTCATGACTAAAACACCAAAAGCAATTGCAACAAAAGCCAAAATTGACAAATGGGATCTAATTAAGCTAAAGAGCTTCTGCACAGCAAAAGAAATATATTGGAGTGAACAGACAACCTGAAGAATGGGAGTATATTTTTGCAATCTAACCATCTGACAAAGGTGTAATATCCAGAATCTACAAGAAACTTACACAAATTTACAAGAAAAAAACAACCCCATCAAAAAGTGGGCAAAGATATGAATAGACACTTCTCAAAAGAAGGCTTTTATGTGTCCAAAAAACATGGAAAAAGCTAATCATCACTGATCATTAGAGAAATGAAAATCCAAACCACAATGAGATATCATCTCATGCCCATCAGAATGGCGATTATTAAAAAGTCAAGAAACAATAGATGCTGGCGAGGCTGTGGAGAAATAGGTACACTTTTGCACTTTTGGTGGGAATGTAGATTGGTTCAAACATTTTGGAGGACAGTGTGGTGATTCCTCAGGGATCTGGAACTATTTGACCCAATAATCCCATTACTGAGTATATACCCAAAGGAATATAAATAATTCTACTATAAAGACACATGAACACATATGTTTATTGCAACACTATTTATAATAGCAAAGACATGGAACCAACCCAAATGCCCATCACTGATAGACTGGATAAAGAAAATGTGGTACATATACACCACAGAATATTATACAGCCAGAAAAAGAATGAGTTCATGTCCTTTTCAGGGACATGGATGAAGCTGGAAACCATCATCCTCAGCAAACTAACACTGGAACAGAAAACCAAACACTGCATGTTTTCACTCATAAGTAGAGGCTGAACAATGAGAACACATGGACATAGGGAGGGGAACAACACATACTGGGGCCTGTTGAGGGGTGGGAGGCAAGGAGAGAGGTAGCATTAGAACAAATACTTCATGCATGTGGGGCTTAAAACCTAGATGATGGGTTGATAGGTACAGCAAACCATTATGGCAAGTGTATACCTATGTAACAAACCTGCACCTTCCTGCACATGTATACCAGAACTTAAAGTAAAATTAACAACAACAACAACAGCAACAACAACAAAGTGTGGGCTGAGAAGTCACTGCAAAACAAGTCTAGTAGACATAAAATGATGAGATTATTTCAAGAGGCAAAGAGAGTGATTGCTAAGATTGATATATCTTCCAAACAGACAATATAAACTTCACAATATTAGAGAAAACCCAAAGTGATGTATGATACTTCCATAGAAAACCTGCAAATATATTACATTGGGTCTTCCATGGAAGCAATAATCAATTATTTTCAATGACATTTTATCTATTTTTACAATGAATTACGTGTCCATATTTGTTCTATTCATCTACAGAAGAAATACCTACTATAAGAAATCACTCCAAGTAGTTATAGACATGTGCACTAGACAGTTTTAAAACCTCAATATCTCTGACTAATTAAATGTCTCTTTGATATAGTCAACGGCAGGGGCACTCATGATGGTGCTAACAACCTGTGAAATATAAACAGCTCAGAACTTCTAAGAGCATCACTTGGGAGCATGAAACCATAAAATAAAGACTCAGCTATTCTTTTTAACCTTTATGGTTTATAGTAGCAAAATTGAATTATAATAGTTGCAAACTAAATTTCTGTATGGGAAACTTAAGCTCAGAGTGAGATGAAATTTAACAAAGTAAAACATAATATGAATTCACGGAAACAAGCATCGAGAATAGAAATGATAACAGACATTTCAATGCATGCTATTAAAACAAAGAAAATGTTGAAAAAGTAAGGGATTTTCAAAAAGATTAAGATATTATATAAGATTTACTATTATACATTTCATATATATCAACCATTTGGAGAGATGCATAAGATCCTTTTAACATAGAAATATTCTGTGTGTGTGTGTGTGTGTGTGTGTGTGTGTGTGTGTGTGTGTGTGTATACACAGTAGATTCTAAATTACATTCAAACAGTTATCTCCTTTCATCTCTTAACCTTCTGACTTTTGGCCACTAGTCTTTAGTCTTCAGCAAACAGAAAAATCAATTGCTGCATCATCTGTTTAAAAGTAGGAAAGGAAAAAATACTAAAATTTTAAAATTAAGAGAATTGTTGAAGGAGACAGGAAATAATGAAAAAAAAATTATTAAGAAACTGAGCTACATTCTCACTTTTTGTCTACTGTATGTAAAACATTGGAAAAATGCAGTACAACAGAAGTAAAATAGTAAAATATACAGTATGATGTAAAAGAATATAAAGTGTGTGATAACTCCAGGTAAAAATAAATGCTTTTTGGGAAAACATAAAATGCTAAAAGAAATTATATCTCTTACATTTTTAAATGGCTCATGTCTCTCATTCACATAGCATTCTTCAATTTTCCAAGCATGGCCATATATGCAATCTGAATTCTCAGTGGTAACAGCACAAAGAGGAAGTGAGGATAAATAAAGAAACTGAGGTTAGGAGAACTGAGCTGTCATGTTAAGACTGTGGTCAGGATCTATATCTGATGATTATCCTTTACACAAACTGAAAACAATTGCCATTTGGTTTTATAATACTGTGAATGCCCATTATCTGTTTATGAAAATTCTATGAGAATATACACAGAAAAAGATTCATTGAAAATGACCGTCATTTGATGAGGACATCATGTCACTGTTACTGCATTCTGTGTCATTTTACTACTTTAAGTGACAAATAAAATGAATATTTGAAAAGTCATCTCACTTTCTACTTAATCTCAACAACTTAACAGGAAGGAGGAGTTGCAAACATTTTCATTGAACATTGTTCAGAATAAGAGAAGTTCTTAAAAACTCAGTCAATATTGTTAAATTTTTTGAGAGAAAATCAATTTATGAGTATTAGTTAAACTTTGATGTTAAGTTACCAGTATTTCAAGATATTATCTAATAATTATGTATGTATATATACACACATAACTGTATACACACCACACACATACATAGATATATATATGAGGAGAGGGAAAGAAAAATTATACACACAAAATTAGTGACATCAAGGCCCATCTTCCCCTATTTGCTACATCCTGTTGAAAGGCAGGACATTTTCACTGTCTAGTTCTTTCCCTAGATGGATGTACCTGGTGATCAATGAGTACATTGTAATTGACACTTTTTGACAGTGTTGTATTTCTTCCAATAGAATGAAGTGTAAAATGAGACTTTTACCATTCTCTAAGTATTTTAGATAATTTCTCAAAGTCAGAGATGATTCATGATATATGTATTTACATTCAAAAAATAAATATAGTCACATGCGCAAAGGGCTTATTAAAAGTTAGCCACATGGTCCAGTGATAAGAAATCTCAACAGCCTATATGAGATAAGACTAACCGTTCAGTAAAGGAGGAGCCTTTTAAAAGATAATTATATATCCCATAACTATTCTGGTGGGGGTTTTCCCCTTAATTATAAAAGATAGAAAAGGACTGCATTTTATATAATTCAAGTCAATTAGGAAGGTCCTTAAATGGAGCAGTGATAGAGATTCTGATGGTTTACAAGAGGTGAAATAAAAATCACACTGTCTAGTTAAATATTGGAAGAACTGAAGAGATGTTTAGGCTCATACAATGTAACATGTAGCTATTGGAATGGACAGTGGGAAAGATTCTTAGGATAATTCACTTAGAGCCCCCTGAGATTGGGTTATGGATTATAGAGAATGGTACCTCACTGATTAGGCTGAAAGCAGAGGCTATCTTGAATAGCCCCAGATTGTAAGGAAAAGAGAAAGAAGGTAGCAGCAGTACCAGTTGCTTTTTAAGGCAATGGGACAAGTGTGCATAAGTTTCATGCTTCAATTATATGCAATGGAAGGTAGCTGGGTTTGCATTCTCATAAAAGATATTGCTCAAGAGAGATATCATCTCAATAAGGAGATGTCAGCAGACAGAAGGATGTCAACACTATCTCAAAAGTTGAAGGGATGTCACAACAAGTCAGTTGGAGAAAACATGCCCTGTGTTAGAAGGTAGTTGGAAGGTCCAGTGGGATCTCCAAGAATGATCTCTAAAGAAATCACTAATGTGCTCCTTAAATTAGCCAGCATTAGAATAATGTATTTGCCTAAGCCAAAATTTAAATATTAAGAAATCTAAAACAAAATGAATAGCCCTTGTCCTGGTTTTGAAACCTCTTCACTCTATTCAGTCCTGAGGAGTTAAAAATCAACAAATGAGGGTTTGGTACTGCAGGTGATATGGAGTGAGTGCAAAAATACATCATGCTGTCACTTTTCTACCACTGTCAATGAGCTACACATCCAACCTGAAAAGGTTAACTATGGCTGGTGGTGAAAGGGAGGAAGAAGAAAGTCACTTTGAATTTAATGAGAAATTAAAAATTAGCATTAAATTGGATTGTGCACTTTAATATATATGAATAAAACTGCTTTATTTTGAGGACACTGACCTACTAGGCTGTAGTGTATGCTAAATATGTCAACCAAGGTTAAGGATAAAATCTAAGAGAGCGTGTTTAGAGGCAATGATTTATATAAATAAATAAATAAATAAATAAATAAAAAATAAATAAATAATTCTGTTTTTGGTAGTTCTGCAGAGTTTGACTCATTCAATAAATTGTTTAAACTCAATCTTAGAATGTCAGAATAGGTGTAATATTCACGTTCTAAGTGTTTCGTTTTTCAGTTTGAGGCTCAGGCTTTGCATCATACTTAGCTCCTGTTATCAGAGTTAGAAATCTAGGACTTCAGCAATTATTCTCCCTTATGGTTGATTCTATCATAAGGTTGCTCAGTGACTTTTGTACTCTCAGGGCCCAGTTATTACTGATCTAATAGTCATTGGCTCACCGTTGTTTTTTTTTTTTTTTTAAATGTTCAGTTTCATACAATTTAGTAACACTGCGATCGTTAGGGCTTTTAACCAAATATTTTGGTTCTCTGCATTGCAGTAAAATTTTACCAGATGATAGACTTCAAAATTTCATAGAAAATGCATATCATAAAAAAGCATAGACTTCAAAATATTTTGCACCAAATTAAGCTCATAATAACTTTTTATAACATGTCTGAAAACTATCTAGTTGAGACACTAAGAAAGCTATCCTTTAGAAAAGATTCCCTATCTAGGCAACATAGATTCTGCTAAAATTAAAGCAAGTTCAAACATCAAATTTATGGTGAAGATTGGGTAGAAGAAGAGTGAAATCACTGATGCTTTCCAAAATGTTTAGGGGGACAGTGCCCCCAAGAAATCAGCAGTTTACAAATAAATAACTCATGCTAAGAAGGAATGAGACAAGGCTGAAGATGAGGCACACAGTGGCAGATAATCCACATCAATTTGTGAGAAAAAAACATTTATGTTTTCCATGCTCTAATTGAAGAGGTGCAACAATTAACAGCAGAAAATGGATATACTAATGGATTTAGCAAAAAATTAATGTGGAGCAGACTTCCTAATTGATGGTTGTCAAAACCATTGTACCCAGATTAGCTTCACACAAAAGTAGAGCTTTCAATTGAAATTTTAAACAAGTAAAATCAAGATACAAATGTTTGCAAAAAAAAGCATGGCTTAACCAGTACAATCCTGAAGACAAAGCACAATTAAAGCAGTGGCTACCAAGAGTTGGAAGTGTGTTCCAATCAATACCAGTGCAGACCAGTCAAGAGAAAAGGTCATGCCACCGTTTTTTCAGGATGCTCAAGTCATGTTGCTTATTGACTTTCTGGAGGTCCAAATAACAATAAAACATGCTTATTCTGAGAGTGTTTTGAGAAATTTGCCCAAGTTTTAGCAGAAAAACACTCAGTACAGCTACACCAGAAAGTTCTTACCCACCATGATAATACTCCTGCTCATTATTTTTATGAAACCAAGGCAATTTTGCAAGAGTTTTAATGGGAAATTATTGGCATCCATTTTACAGTCCTGATTCGGCTACTTCTGACTTCTTTTTGTTTCCCAATCCTAAAAAATCTGTAAGGGGCACCCATTTGTTTTCAGTTGATAACGTAAAAAAGACTGCATTCACATCATTAAATGTCCAGGACCCTCAGTTCTTTAAAGATGACCTAAATGCCTGGTATCATTGCTTATCAAAGTGTCTAGAAACTGATGGAGCTTATGTTAAGAAAGAAAGTCTATATTTTATTATTTATCTTTTTATATTTTTATTTATCTTTTAATTCTGTTTTTCTATGAACTTTTTGAAGTCCCCATGTATGCATACAAGTGCATGTGTGTGCATGTGTGTTTGTGTGTATACGTACAGTGTAGTTGGAGAAATATGATTATTAAATTAGCATTAAATCAATGTGATGTGCATCACAACCTACTCAGAGATTTCAAAGACAGAAAGAAACCTTTCCCTTTTATGTAGACATGCAGAAATAATAAATGACACATATGTTCGCAAGATGGACAATAATTGATCCTCAAGAAAGAAGTCTTGAAAACACCATTTGTCAAAACGTAGTTTATCCTGGTCCTGGATTCACCTGGAAATTGAGGTGGCCATCTGTTTTTTGCTAATTGACTTTACCCAAGGAAAAGCAAAACTCTTGCATCTCTATAATGGGAACTAGTTTTGGATCCAAGTGCCCTAGTGTAGTTAGATTTCTATTCTCCCACAGACACTGGGTGATAGGAACACTATCTTTCCCATCCCATGATTACACATCAATGAATTGGTTCCTGGGCCTGGAGGAAAGCAATTCTGGGTCGTAAAGAAGACACGAGGCTTATTTAGCCTTCAGAAGTCTCCACACAAATTTCAAAGATAAAGAAGTTATAACTACAAGTGTTCTAAAGTAAATGTGTTTTTCCTTGAATTTATCCTGCTTCGATTCCACAATGCTTTTTGAATATGTAAATAGATGTGATTTTTGTCAGTAAAAGAAAATTCTTAGTCAATAAGTCTTTTTATATTGTTTCTGCCGTAATTACTTTCACTTCAGTATCCTATTGTATTTGCCAACCTTTTTATGTATGTGTTTCAGCTTGAATATTTCCTAATGCTCTATCTTGTGTTCTATAAATCTCTTCTTTCTTGTCCAATTTCTTGATACCATATATTGACCTATTAATTGTAGTTTAATGCACTTGTGAGAAACAGAATTTATAGCACATTCTTTTTATAGTTTGCTGTCCTTTTGAAAACTTACTCTCGTCTATGCTTATTGATTTAGATATGTTAATTAGAGTTCTTTATAGTCTATATATGAGAACAGTAATAACTTGGACATTCCTGTGCTTGCTTTCTCTTGCTTATATTCTTTTTCTTACCTATTTTTTAAAATATTCTGTTGATTTCTGATTCAATATAAGACATTGTCAAAGAAATTATAAAGGTCTCAGATAATATCATTCTCCACAGAAGGAATTGCTCTTCTTAATCCAATTACACTAAACCGACTAGTGGCTGTGTTGCATAATTGCATTATTTTCTTAACTGCCCGATTGTGCTTTACCTCCGCTACTGGGGAGTAGCTATATGGGAGCTCTAACTGACAGTATTGAGTATTCAACCACTATTTTCCAGCCTTATTAAGTCTTGAAATACAAATTTTGTCTCTTTAGTGTTGTCAGACTGTGGACTAGTCCACAGATGGTTCAAGAATACAGGCATCATCTTTTCTTAAAGTACGTATGATACCAAAAGTGGTCACAATTGTTAGTCCATTCAGGACTTTGACTGTATTATACTAACATTTCAAAACATAAAGCTCTTTCTGACACTGTTCTACTTCATCAGAAATCCAGTATTTCAAGTAAAAGAAGTAATATACTATATTGTATAGTGTAACTATACTGGTTAAAAGTACAATTTGTAAATTAGGCAAATAGGGTGTGAATATGAGCTCTATCCCTTAATAGAAAAGTAGCACTTGGCAAGTAATAACACCTTATCCAGCTTAGGGATAAAAATAGTAATGATACAATGTTATTTATAAAATGTGATTTTTTTTGCTTAAAATATTTTGTAGTATATACATAAGATTTTAAAATCTGTTTTGTATCCTGAGAATACAGCAGTGGACAATATACTAAAAAAAATCCTATCCTGAAGGGAGTTTGAATTCTAATGTGAAGAAACAGGCAATAAATACCAATAGACAATAAATATTGTATGTCAGATAGTTGTAGGTAGCATGGAGAAAAATAAGGTGAATATAAGTTACCCTGCTCCCAGACAATGCCACCATTGCCTAATGGGCTTATGAACAAAGTGACCATGGGGGAAATGATAGTGGTTATGCATGGGATCAGGGAAGAACTAGTTATAGCCACTGTTGAGTGTCAATATGAGCAGAGCAGAAACCAATACTTTGCCCCTGATAAGGCACAGTCCCCTGGGATTTAGCTAGCTTAACTGGTGTAATAGGCAATATTTTTTTCTCACTGGGATAGACACTTATTCTGGATATGGATAGAATTCTGGACTGCCTCCCTATCTGAAACGCTTCTGCCACTGCAACTATTCATGGACTCAAAAAAATGCTAGATTCATCCTGTTGGCATTACACACAGCATCACTTTTGACCAAGCAAATAATTTTCTGGTAAATGGATTTTGGCAATAAGCCCAAGTCCATGGAATTCACTAAGTGTACATGTTCACCACTTTCTTGAAGTAGCTGAAATTTTAAACAGTGCAATGACCTTTTGAATTTTTACTTATGGTTATATCTAGGCTTCAAACACTTGCAAAACTGAGGCAATGTTCTATAGGCTGTGAGATATGTGCTAAATCAGCATTGCATATAAAGTGATGTGTCTCGCATCACCAAGATACATGGGTCTGTGAATCGAAGGGTGAAAATATTAATTATTATTATATGAATGTTTATATGTTGTTGCTAGTATGCAAAAATTTCTACGCTAAAAAAATTAACCTGGGATTTGCCTATTTGATATTAGTGTTCTGGAAACTTCATACCTCTAGAATCTAGAATTCAGTGAATAAGCCTTTCATTCATTTAGCGTATTTCATAAGGAGCTATTATGTGCCAGGCTATCAATTGGGCATATCACCATGTTTTACATACTGGTAATAAAGCAACAAATATGATATATTTTTGTATTAAAGGAACATATAGTTTAGTGGAGGTGAGAGATAAATAAACATTATAATACTATGTAGTGTGGGAGAGGCTGTGATAGGGAATGTTCCTTGTGATTTGATAGTGCTTATGGAGGGACTAATCCAACTTGGTAAACTCAGAGGTGTATTTCAAAAATTAATATATAAAATAGTATTTTATATCACATAATGCCAACTTATTTATTTGTAATGAAAATTAGTCATCGGCCGGGCACAGTGGCTCACGCCTATAATCCCAGCACTTTGGGAGGCCAAGGCAAGCGGATCGCCAGTGCAAGGGATCGAGACTATCCTGGCCAACATGGTGAAACCCCATCTATAATAAAAATACAAAAGGTGTGGTGGCTGTGAATGTAGTCCCAGCTACTTGGGAGGTGGAGGCAGGAGAATCGCTTGAACCTGAGAGGGAGAGATGGAGGTTGTGCAGTGAGCTAAAACTGCACCACTGCACTCCAGCCTGGCGACACAGTGAGACTCCGTCTCAAAAAAAAAAAAAAAAAAAAAAAAAAAGAAAGAAAGAAAAAAAAAGAGAAGAAAACTGGTCACCAGAAGACTGAATGCCTAGAAAATTTTCCCATTTATTCTCTTTCTGCCCATAGACCCAGTGCAAGCCAAAATTATCTTGAATGACCATGCAATCAGAACAATGGAGTTAGGTAAGTCAAATGAATACAATAGGGCCAGAGTTGGGTGCATCCCTTTTTCATTAGCCATGCCTTTGTAAATGGTACCAAGAGTCTAGAGGCCTGTTGACTACAACCACTGACATTAATCTCTACATTAAGGAAGCTGATAAGGGTTTAATCTAGTTGGCTAAAAGTAATTTTTCCAGATAACGCTCATATGAAAACTTCTGATATTTGCCTTTGAAATTTTCCATTTTCTATAGTTTTGAGGCAGACCAACTTCTGACTTTGATAATGTCGAAGGGTTTTTGAGGTAGTCGAGATATTATTTTATAAACTTTACTATTGAATAAGTATCAAATTAGGAGCCCTAAATCAGAGTTATGTAATTAAAATCTGTCACCAACTTTAGGCAAGTCTCTAGATTGTTCTGTCTTTCAATTTCCTTGTTGAAAAGTAAAAACACAAAACCAGACAATTTTATTTTTCCAAACCTGACTTTCATCATGCAACTCTATGATCATCGTAAATGGTTGGTAAAAATCAAGAATTCCTTCTACTCATTCCAAGTCTGCTATGAAATCTCAACTCTGAGACCAGATTGAGTTTTCAAATGCTAACT
This sequence comes from Theropithecus gelada, assembly GCF_003255815.1. Classification (NCBI taxonomy): domain Eukaryota; kingdom Metazoa; phylum Chordata; class Mammalia; order Primates; family Cercopithecidae; genus Theropithecus; species Theropithecus gelada. The sequence continues at coordinate 80,601,806 of NC_037673.1, forward strand.
CAAATGCATAGTGTTTATACCATATAAAAAATGAATGCAATTTTCTGAATTTAGCACCCAATCTTATAGGAATAAAATATATTGAAAGGATAACAATTGAATAAATAATATTACATTAAATATGTAAGAATGGCAGTAGTTTGAGTCTGCACAGAACAAAATTCAATTATTTTTCTACATATGTAACTTTTTGAAGGCTATTTTTTTTTTTTTTTTTTTTTGGTAGAGATGGAGTCTTGCTCTGTCGCCCAGGCTAGAATGCAATGGCATGATCTCAGCTCGCTACAACCTCTGCCTCCCGGGCTCAAGCAATTCTCCTGCCTCAGGCTCCCGAATAGCTGGGACTACAGGCACACGCTGCCATGCCTGGCTAATTTCTTTTGCATTTTAGTAGAGACAGGGTTTCACGATGTTGCCCAGGCTGGTTTCGAACTCCTGAGCTCAGGCAATCCGCCTGCCTCGGCCTACCAAAGTGCTAGTGTTACAGGTGTGAGCCGCTGCACCTGGGCTTTGAAAGCTGTAATTTTTATGCTTTGTAGGAATCTGAAAAACAGATGTATTATATACTGCAGCAAATTTTTGTATTACTTCTAACTTCCAAATGTTAAGGTTAATATGACACTGGAGTTGACCACAAAGAGCTTATATATAAGGAATATTAAATGTTTGTTTTCTTTCCTGAGCAGAGACAACTTAAAAAAGTTCTTGATTTGCTTTGTGAAAGCTACTGATGATAGGGACTACATGCCAGGCTGCAGTGATAGTGATAAATGGTGTTGATGCCGTAGGGTGATACCTGACTAAATTAGCTGGTAAAGCTAAACTGTGTTCATTTTCAGTTTTTAATGCTGTGTAGAAGTGATGGCTGTTCAGCCACCATCCAATTGGCTTTGCTTACTTTGTGATTTAATTGTGTAGAAGGTAGTAATAAAAATTTAGAAATGTATTAAAAAAGAGGGAAATGCGCTTTTACTACAGATACTAAGAATAAGATATGCTAAAAGGAGTCCAGGGAGCTTTAGGAATATTGAAGCAATTCAGTTTTAAAGCATCTTCTTTTTTTAAATTTTATTATAATTGCTAAGAAAAGCAACTTTTTGTCTGGAGAATATAGAAACTCATTCTCATGATGGAGTATTATGAAATTATAAAGCTTGGAGGTGGAAAGTATGCAAAAACATACAAAAACATACTGATAATGATCTCATTAGCGTATCTTTCAGACTCTCTCCTCCCCCTTTGTAACTTTCTTTTAAGGATGCAGCTAGGTGAATAATTACATTTACTTTATCGTTACCATGATTATGGTGCAGCATGCGCCTTTCTGTATTTTTCAGAGTAATAAAAATTAAGATAAGTAGACTACCCTCTTGGATATGTATTTATGTATTTATTTACTATATCATATAAATTAATAGGAAAAGGAGAGAAAGAAACTGGAGGGAAAAAAGATACCATGAAAAAGAAATCTCAGTATATAACTGTAAGAGCAAATTACAAGCTGTATGTACTTTGAAAATTGTTACACTAAACAGAAGTATCATTATTTGTGCATTTATGAACATAATTTACAAAGGCCACAAAAAGTTAGAAGAGGTTGAACTCTGAAGACCTACCACTCACTAAGTAATATTTTAGGATAATGTGCTCTTCTATGAAATCTTATAACTCACGAGACTATTAGAATGTGATCTCTGATCATCTTAAATCTGAATTTGTGTTATTGGTTGCTGTTCTATGTAAGAGGGATTTTTCTTTTTTTTTTTTTTTTTTTTGAGACGGAGTCTCGCTCTGTCACCCAGGTTGGAGTGCAGTGGCCGGATCTCAGCTCACTGCAAGCTCCGCCTCCCGGGATTACGCCATTCTCCTGCCTCAGCCTCCCGAGTAGAGTAGCTGGGACTACAGGCGCCCGCCACCTCGCCCGGCTAGTTTTTTTGTTTGTTTTTTGTTTTGTTTTTTTTTGTATTTTTTTTTTTTTTTAGTAGAGACGGGGTTTCACCGTGTTAGCCAGGATGGTCTCGATCTCCTGACCTCGTAATCCGCCCTTCTCGGCCTCCCAAAGTGCTGGGATTACAGGCTTGAGCCACCGCGCCCGGCCTGTAAGAGGGATTTTTAAAAAATTTTTGTTAAAAGCCTTTTCTGCATCTATTGAAATAATCATGTGGTTCTTGTCTTTGGTTCTGTTTATATGCTGGATTATGTTTATTGATTTGCGAATGTTGAACCAGCCTTGCATCCCAGGGATGAAGCCCACTTGATCATGGTGGATAAGCTTTTTGATGTGTTG
>NC_037673.1:80604270-80633802 GCF_003255815.1 Theropithecus gelada
AAGTAAAAAAAAAAAAAAAAAATTTAAAAAAAAAAAAAATAATAAAAAAAAAAAATAAAAATAAAAAAATTTTTGTTTGTTTTTTTCTGATGTCCTGGAGGGCAGACTTGCTCACAGAAATAAGCAATGAAAAGTTTACTTTGTTTACTGAAAAGCTTACTGAAGTTACACATTTTAAAGCTTAGAAGTATTAAACTTATTCTATGTCCTTAGAATTAACAACAACATTTTAGTAAACCTTTGATAAATGTATAGGCTAATTAAAACATTCATATGCTTTCAAATATTTTTGACAATCTTTATGTACTTTATGTTTTTAGTCTCTTTTTTCATATATTTCAATTATAATATTTCTCAAGTAATTCATCCACTAAATATTATAAATTGAATATTTAAGCATTATGAAACTTAAAGTCTCTTAAATATGTCAGTGTGCATTGTAAATTATTAAGTTTCTCGAAAAAAGCAAATCTACAATAATGCTGTAAGATACTGTCTGTTAGCTTTCATTCTTATTTCTCTGAGTAACTTACATGGACTTATCAAAATTTTTTCCCTTCATTTATATAAGGGTGGAGATTTGGATTACTTCTAGTTTTTGCCCATTATCAATAATACTGCTGTGGATATTCTTGTGCATATATTTTTGTTTGAACATTAAATTCCTTTGGTTGTTAAGTGAAATTAATAGTAACACCATCAACATTTTATAATTAACTTTATTGAAGGCATGAAGGTTTCTTAACACAGTATTACCGAGGAGTTGTGACTCAAACATTTCTATCTTTGGTTATAGATCTTGTGCATGATGGAAAAGACATTAGCGCACTAAAACAGTAATTACATCATTCCAAATAATTTGAAATCGGAGAATATTAATCAATGTTACCTAAAAATCTATGCCACTGCCTGGATTCTTTAGACTATTTTGATCGAATAACTGCATCTAATTTTTTAAAAATTCCATAACAGTGTCTTCATAACACAAAATAGATGGTTCTATAGTCCAAAGCCTTATATTAAGTTATGCTTTAGCCAGTTATTTATTAACCAAGTTATATCTACATCAATAATTCAGTTTTCTACATCGCTTAATTTGATTTTGAAGTTCTTTGGTCCTTCGATAAAGTAATGACTTTCTGTGTCTAATTCTAAGCACATATGAATTTGTAAAACCTCTGCAGGTCTTACTTGTAAATCCAATTTCTTAGAATCATATGATGTTTATGAACAATAGTATCATATTTGATAAACCTGGATCCTTCTCACAGCTTCCACTGATTTTTCTGATACAATTTTCTAGGTCAATTTGCACATACTTGCAAAATACGTTTTTCTAAATCTGAAAATTTGACCATCTAGTGACTAAAAATAAAAAAATATTTTAGTGAGATGTAGAACACTTTTGATTTTGAAATAAGAATTATAAAGTTTTTAGGAAATATCTTTATGAATAGGTATATATCACTTATTACTAATGATCATATTTGAGTTTTTATTTCTTAAATTGAAATATACTTTATAATTTGCTTCTAATAAAATGTTTGGTCTAAATTCTCAAAGGATATATTTAGACTACTTTAACAATATTAATTTTAGCATATTTATGCAATGTTTTTCTTATAAACATTAACACTAATCAATTGCCATGTTAAAAATTAAAACATGTGGTTCTAGGGTCTGCACTTTCAATTTAATTACTTTGAATTTCTCCATATGAATATTTTTTAGTTAGTGGTCTATTTCCAAACATCCATATTACAGGGCATTGTAAAGATGATGTGAAATTGTCTGCAAAGGTTTTAGTACAGTGATTAGTACCTAGTTAAGTGGTTTGTAAAACTTAGCCACTTTTATTTACAATACTGTTTCTGAGGTCTCGAGGTCTTGAAAGACTTATTATTGTTTACTTGCTAAATTTTACATTTTGTGTGTGTGTCCAGAACTATAGGCCAAACTTCCTGAAATAGCTCCTTTGTAAGGTGCACATTTCTTCTAGGGAAGCAGGTTTCAAAAGACTATTTTTCTCCCATAGGATTGACTTACTCTTTCTTTTGGAATTCTTGTTGTTCTCATTAGGACAGGCAAAATAGAGTTGAAAGGAATTCCACACAGAAAAAGAAAGAACCCAAACTAAATAATAAAAAATTTCAATTAAAAAGTTTACCTTTGGATTATTGTATGATATGTAAAATGACTATATGATATGATACTGGAAACTGGTAATAGCTTCATAGATAAAATCACCTATTATAGCCAGAGAATTAGTATAATAAAGGTTTTTAAATTAATAAATACATATGTTTTAGGGCCTAAATGAAGCAATTAGAAATGATGAACTTTGAATACATCTTTTTACTCCTTGATAATTTCAAAATGAATATTGTAATTTTACTTTGGCTTTACCAGTAATATAAACATATCATAACGTGGTTTTTATTTAAAAAGTTAGAACTATAAATTAAAAAAATAATTTCACCAAAAATGTTGTTTTCCAAAAAGCAACAGCAATGAGGAAGTATATGTTCAGTTAATTCTTCAAATTTTTACCCTAAAATTAAATTGAATATAAATAAAATAATTAATAAATTAAAAATATAAAAACACAGCAATAATGACTAACAGTTTTGACCTTAGCCTTTTAATGTAATTTATCTAAATTTATATTAAAAAACTGAAGTGAGAAAAAATTGCTCTTGTTTTGTAAATAGGTTTTTATTATTTTTAAATTAAATATAATTAATAATGACCAAAATGACACTGCCCACCAAAGTATGAAAAAAATGGTATCATAATTATCTGTTTATATGTGTTCTACATATTTACAAGCTGTTATGGTTTGGCTGAGACCCCATCCAAATTTCATCTTGAATTGAAGCTCCCATAATTCCCACCTCTTGGGAGATGAACCTGATAGGAGGTAACTGAATCATGGGGGCAAGTCTCTCCCATGCTGTTCTCATGATAGTGAATAAGTATCACGAGATCTGATGGTTTTACAAATGAGAGCTCCCTTGCACAGACCGTCTTGCCGGCAGCCATGTAAGAAGTGATTTTGCTTCTCCTTTGCTTTCCACCATGACTGTGAAGCCTCCCCAGTCATGTGGAACTGTGAGTCAATTAAACCTCTTTCCTTTATAAGTGAACTGAGGCTTGGTTATGTCTTTATTACCAGCATAGGAACAGACTAATACACAAGCATTTCAAAAAATATATAGCGAATACACAGCTTTTGACCTTTTGAAATTTTTTTTTTAAAGAAAATAATTGCCTAAGTCAAAGTATGTCACACAGGTATTTTGTAGAGCATAAAACAAGCCATAGAAGTGTGCAAGTATTGGCCGGGCATGGTGGCTCATGCCTGTAATCCCAGCACTTTGGGAGGCCGAGGCGGGAGGATCACAAGATCAGGAGATGGAGACCATCCTGGCTAACACAGTGAAACTCTGTCTGTATTAAAAATACGAAAAGAAATTAGCCGATCTTGATGGCGGGTACCTGTAGTCCCAGCTACTTGGGAGGCTGAGGCACGAAAATACCTTGAACCTGGGAGGTGGAGCTTGCAGTGAGCCAAGATCACGCCACTGCACTCCAGCCTGGGCAACAGAGCCAGACTCTGTCTCAAAAGCAAACAAACAAATGAACAAACAAACAAAAGAAGTGTGCAAGTATTATTTATTTATTTTCTCAAAATATTATCATCAAATCTATTGGCATAACTGATGTTATAGTTTACTAAAAAATATCTCCAAATCTTATACAAAAAAATAGTGTTTTTGGATATTGGGAAAAAAAGGTAAATCATAATGAAAATAGCTGTAGTCTTTCATTCCTAAATTTAATCCTAAATTGTAGCAATAGAAAAATAGTATAGTGTAGAGAGTATGCACTGTCCCTGAAGCCAGATGCAACCATATTTGTATCCTGCTTTATCTACTTTATACATATTCTTGTACAAAATAACACTTCATTGATATTTTTCTCATCAACATAATGGAATGGGAATTTTAGTAAAGATTGTGTAGAAGCCATGTAAATATTTTCATGTCTCTGAACAGAGCTTTTAAGCCAAGAAAGCTTGTATCTGGGTTAAAAAAACAGACCTTGTAAGTTAAATGATAACAGTATATAGAGTGAAAGAACTTCAGATAGATGTAGGGGTTTATTTTCCTAGAGTTGTGCTTTTATATTTCCAAAGGGGACAAAACCATCCACATTCCAAATGATTTGTTTACATTAGGTGTATCAAGTTTCTCTCCCTATTGAGAGGAGGGTATGTAGCAGTGCCTACGTTAGTGCCCAGAGTCATAGTTTTAGGATTCCTCTCCTGCAGTACAGAACCATTTATTTGAATAGTTGTAACCATCTGGTTTTCACTACATCACCCCATATTAGGGAGAATGGTGTGTCAGTAACTGATGCTGTTATTGCTGTAAATATTAATAACAATAGTCTGTCTCTCATTCACAAACCCTATGCTTGCTTCAGGACAATGTATTTAAATATAGATATTAAAAACTTTCAAGGATTAAATGATATATGTAAAATGCTCAATTTAATAATCATAATAAATTCTAAAAATCATTAGCTACTTTTAATGATAGCTGTTCAGCACAACTGTGCTCTAAGAGCTTGAATGAGTTTTTAAAATATAACCAACATGTTGTATGGCTTTTTTGGATTAAAAATCATCTGCATGCTTTTTAATTCAATTTATAGATCAGAAAATAATCTTAATGGCATAGATTTATTTAATAAAGTAGAAAACAAATATTTGAAGTATATGCAATTACATTGGAAAACTGTGGTAAGGAATTAAACATAAAATTCCTATGTGTTAGCAGTCTTGAGACATGTCCCAATATGACAAAATGGGCTTTCAATTTGAGAATAGAAAAAAAAAGCAAAAATAGAATTGCTAGGAATCATATAAAAAATCAAATTTTCCAGCTGGTTTATGATTTTGTGTTCTATAAATTCTACTCCTGCTGGGTGATTAACCAAACTGACTTTTAGACCGAGTCACTAAACAAAAGAAAAACCATATAAATAACCTGTTTTTAGTTAGTTATCTTTTTTCTTGCAAATCAGCTTTACTGAGGTACACTTTAACTACTCATAAATAAAATACACCCATTTGAGGTCTACTATTTAATACGTTTCGATGAACATTTAGCTATTTAAAATATGTTATCTTTGCTTTCTCTGTATGTTTCACATCATCTCACAAAAGTTTCTTACAACGATTTTCTGGTCCACCCTTCGAACATATTTGTAATACCTACCACCTACCCTTCTCCATATTGAACTTTGCAAGGCAACTTATGAACTGCTTCCTGTTACTATAGGTTTGTTTGCAATTTTTAGAGTTTCATATAAATGGAATCATACAGTATGTATTTTTTTTTTTTGTCTAACTTCTCATACTCAGTATAATTATCTTGAAATGCATGTGTCTATCAGTAGTTCATTTTCTTTGCCAAATTCTATTCCATTGCATTGGTATGCCATCATTTATAATATTTTACTATATGGATATGCAACATTTCTTCATCACCTTCATGTTGAAGGACATTTAGACTACTTATTTTTTTTTTCTATTACAAGTGAAGCTGCTACAAATGCATAAATTTATAAACGTAAACATATTTTTGTATAAATTTTTGTGTGGGCATATGACTTTGTTTCTCTTTGGTTGGTTTTGAGTTAATTTTTATACACGGTGAATAATTACATTTTTGAATTTTTAATTATCTATTTGATTTTTTAAAAATAAATCTTAGTAAAAAACTGCAACTTGAAAATAATTTTATTAAGTAGATTAAATAGCTATTTCAATATTTATCTCTTATTATCCTAATAGTCAGGTTTTCTGTGTTTCTATGGTTCTTTTATTTTCTCTTAGTACAGTTTCTTATACATTACTGGTAATTTTTACTTGATAAATAATTTATATTACAAATTTTGTGATGCTGTTTTCTTATGGAGAAGATAGACTTTATTCAGTTTACTGGAGTTAGCTCATACTGACCTAAGCCGATGTGTGAATTTCTTCACAAATCTGTGTTCAGTTATGTCATGTCAGTAGCTTGAAATTAGCCTTATTGGAGTGTTTACATCATGTAAATCTACAGCTCTTACAAATTAAGATATTTCTTTTTTAAAAGAAATATTTTTTTAAACACTTACCAGTCCCCTAATCATTCTATCCTCTCTTAAGAGAGACTGGAGAAAACTTACCTTAATTTAAAAAGATACTTCGCTAACTTGAGTATTCATTGCAGCAGTTTTTGCCAAGTTTAATCTATTTTCAGTTTGCTCCAGGCCTTAAGGGCTAGATGCACTTCTCCTCTTAACGCTGTGATAATGGGGAAATTACATAACCTACTTTTGCAGATTCCTTGCTAGTAGCTTGGAGTTTTTTGTTTGTTCATTTGTTTTTAGTCTTTTTTTTTTTTTTTAATGTTCTTCACAAATTTATAAAATTCTTCAAGTGAAAAACAGGTAGAGTTTTGCGCCAGACTTCCTTACTCTCCTAAGATGGTCTGAATGTCTGTGTCCTCTCAAAATTCATAGGTTGAAACCTAATCACCAATTTGACAATGTTAGGAGGTAGAGCTTTTGGGAGGCCATTAAATAGCCCTCAGAGCCTACCAATTCAGGGCCCTCATGAACTAGATTAGTGCCCTTAGTAAAGGGAGCAGAGAGCGCTGCCATTTCTCCTTCCACTATATGAGAGCACAATTAGAAGACACAATTTATGAACTAGAAAATGAGCCCTAATCTGACACCAAACATTCTAGGTGCCATGACCTTGGACTTCTCAGCTTCCAGAACTTTGGGAAATAAATTTCTGTTGTTGATAAGCCCCGCAGTCTATAGTATTTTGTTATAGCAGCTTGACTGGACTCAGATACCTCACTGAATTCTCACTGAATTCTAGCCACAGTTCAGGAATTACAAATGGATCTAATCCCAATTTTTGTCTGTCCAGCCTTTGAGATTATCAACATTTCTCTGCCTCATAGATGTTGTCCTTTGTCTCATCTTTTGGCAGGATTCACAAATATTGCAGAATGTTGGTTCACCTTCCTGAAGTTTCTGTCTCTTCAAGATCTGCCTTGGCCACTTGAGTCCTCTTTTGCTTGGTCATTCTCTTGATACATAAATTTCTGTTTATGTAGATTTTTTAATTTGTTCTCTTTATTCTACTATAATTCACTTCATCATAGACATAAATGGAACTCCTCTTATCTATAATTTTAAGGCAAATTTCTTTACTCTGAATATCACCAAGATTACATGGAAATACTGTTAATTAAATATAAATGTTATTATAGTTTAAAACATATATATTTTAAATATCCTTATTGCTAAATCTATTCAGTCAATGCTTGGACCTTCTCTTACTTTTCTTAATATTAGCGTTGGAGCTTTTCATTTTTTTGAAATATTTTCTTCACTTTCATCCCAAGATAATATCCTTTCCTAGTTTTCTTATCATCTTATTTAACTTTCCAAATCAGTGTGATTCCCTAGATTATATTCATCTCTGAAACGTATGAACATTTATATGCTCAAGGTGTGGTCTTCAGATCTCCTCTCTTTTCTATCACCAGCAAGCCCTCTCCTTCAGACTAGAGACTTGTGTATTTCAATGTGCAAGCTATGTTTCTACCTTGAGGATCTAACTAATATTCAGTAATTGCTGTGATTTCCTTAACACACAAAATTAACTTTGAAAGCATTTCTTCTGATTTTACTGATGAATTTTAACCCACCATAAACCAGGTGCATAAAATTATGTGTAAATGTATTCTGTATTATGTTTCTTAATATGTGACAACATATTAAGAAAGTTGCAGCAATACTGTTAACAAAATGAATGTGACCTTATAAAATGTCCTACCCCGTTAATTTTGGTTCATGGTCTTTTGAGTCTATCACTAGGTCATCGTTATCTCTTCTTAAAATTTTTTATAACCCCTTCAAGACAGAAACATGCACTTCGAGTATCCAGATTTCCTATTGTATATTTTCTACAAATAAAATATTTCAAAAATAAGGGTTCACCTCAGTTACCATCTTTCAAAGGAGTTCTATTTGCTTCATTTAATAGTCTACTGTTATTTATCTTAAGCTGTTCTCTCTTAATGTTTATAGGGTTCTCTAACTCTAGACTGCAAAAATGAACAAGTTCCTGTTAGTACTATCTATATATTTTAAGATTTTATATGTATAATAATTCCTTCTGGCAACTTTTGCCATTAAGGTTTGATAGGTACATCAGAAAGATAATGAGCTGAAAAGACAAGAAAATTCCCTGAGCTAACTTTTTTTATATTTAATACTTAAAACCAGTGCTTACTGGGGACATGAGGAAGACAAAGGCATATTTTAAAAAATCTATATGTATGATGTCTAAATTTTCAGCTAAGAATATTTGTTAAATTTAACAAAATTTTCTGTTTCAAGAAGTTTTGTTGTTTTTTTTTCCTTAATCTTGAACAATTTATCATCAGTGACCCTGCCATCTCATATTATAAATATATGCAATTTATATTTCTTAAGAATTTCCCCTAAACTCTGTAACAATAAACTCAATTAGCTAGTTCTCTATATTTCTTTTTTTTTCTTTTTTTATTATTATGCTTTAAGTTCTAGGGTACATGTGCACAACGTGCAGGTTTGTTATATATGTATACTTGTGCCATGTTGGTGTGCGGCACCCATCAACTCATCAGCACCCATCAACTCGTCATTTACATCAGGTATAACTCCCAATGCCATTCCTCCCCTCTCCCCCTTCATCATAATAGGCCCTAGTGTGAGATGTTCCCCTTCCTAAGTCCAAGTAATCTCATTGTTCAACTCCCACCTATGAGTGAGAACATGCAGTGTTTGGTTTTCTGTTCTTGTGATAGTTTGCTGAGAATGATGGTTTCCAGCTGCATCCATGTCCCTACAAAGGACACAAACTCATCCTTTTTTATGGCTGCATAGTATTCCATGGTGTATATGTGCCACATTTTCTTAATCCAGTCTGTCACTGATGGACATTTGGGTTGATTCCAAGTCTTTGCTATTGTGAATAGTGCTGCAATAAACATACGTGTGCATGTGTCATTATAGCAGCATGATTTATAATCCTTTGGGTATATCCCAGTAATGGGATGGCTGGGTCATATGGTATGTCTAGTTCTAGATCCTTGAGGAATCGCCATACTGTTTTCCATAATGGTTGAACTAGTTTACAATCCCACCAACAGTATAAAAGTTTTCCTATTTCTCCACATTCTCTCCGGCACCTGTTGTTTCCTGACTTTTTAATGATCGCCATTCTAACTGGTGTGAGATGGTATCTCATTGTGGTTTTGATTTGCATTTCTCTGATGGCCAGTGATGACGAGCATTTTTTCATGTGTCTGTTGGCTGTATGAATGTCTTCTTTTGAGAAATGTCTGTTCATATCCTTTGCCCACTTTTTGATGGGGTTGTTTGCTTTTTTCTTGTAAATTTGTTTGAGTTCTTTGTAGGTTCTGGATATTAGCCCTTTGTCAGATGAGTAGATTGCAAAAATTTTCTCCCATTCTGTAGGTCGCCTGTTCACTCTGATGGTAGTTTCTTTTGCTGTGCAGAAGCTCTTTAGTTTAATTAGATCCCATTTGTCAATTTTGGCTTTTGTTGCCATTGCTTTTGGTGTTTTAGACATGAAGTCTTTGCCCATGCCTATGTCCTGAATGGTATTACCTAGGTTTTCTTCTAGGATTTTTATGATATTAGGTCTAACATTTAAGTCTCTAATCCATCTTGAATTAATTTTCGTATAAGGAGTAAGGAAAGGATCCAGTTTCAGCTTTCTACTTATGGTGAGCCAACTTTCCCAGCACCATTAATTAAATAGGGAATCCTCTCCCCATTTCTTGTTTCTGTCAGGTTTGTCAAAGATCAGATGGCTGTAGATGTGTGGTATTATTTCTGAGGACTCTGTTCTGTTCCATTGGTCTATATCTCTGTTTTGGTACCAGTACCATGCTGTTTTGGTTACTGTAGCCTTGTAGTACAGTTTGAAGTCAGGTAGCGTGATGCCTCCAGCTTTGTTCTTTTGACTTGGGATTGTCTTGGCAATGTGGGGTCTTTTTTGGTTCCATATGAACTTTAAAGCAGTTTTTTCCAATTCTGTGAAGAAAGTCATTGTAGCTTGATGGGGATGGCATTGAATCTATAAATAACCTTGGGCAGTATGGTCATTTTCACGATATTGATTCTTCCTATCCATGAGCATAGTATGTTCTTCCATTTGTTTGTGTCCTCTTTTATTTCACTGAGCAGTGGTTTGTAATTCTCCTTGAAGAGGTCCTTTACATCTCTTGTAAATTGAATTCCTAGGTATTTTTTTCTCTTTAAAAGCAATTGTGAATGGAAGTTCATTCATGATTTGGCTGTTTGTCTGTTACTGGTGTGTAAGAATGCTTGTGATTTTTGCACATTGATTTTGTATCCTGAGACTTTGCTGAAGTTTCTTATCAGTTAAGGAGATTTTGGGCTGAGACAATGGGATTTTCTAAATATACAATCATGTCCTCTGCAAAGAGGGACAATTTGACTTCTTCTTTTCCTAACTGAATACCCTTGATTTCTTTCTCTTGCCTGATTGCCCTAGCCAGAACTTCCAACACTATGTTGAATAGGAGTGGTGAGAGAGGGCATCCCTGTCTTGTGCCAGTTTTCAAAGGGAATTTTTCCAGTTTTTTCCCATTCGGTATGATATTGGCTGTGGGTTTGTCATAAATAGCTCTTATGATTTTGAGATACGTTCCATCAATACCGAATTTATTGAGCGTTTTTAGCATGAAGGGCTGATGAATTTTGTCAAAGGCCTTTTCTGCATCTATTGAGATAATTATGTGGTTTTTGTCTTTGGTTCTGTTTATATGCTGAATTACTTTTATTGATTTGCGTATGTTGAACCAGTTCTCTATATTTCTAAATGTTAGGGGGGCTTATTGCAATCTGTTGGTTTATAATTTAGAAATTTATTTTGGTTCCACATGAGTAAGAAAAACCATTCTTATTTTGAAAACTATGACTATGTTTGCTATAAATGTAGAATCATAGTAGTCTCTTTTCCTATCAGAACAGGGGAAATATTTATGTCAAGGCTATGGATTCCTAAATCTTGTTTTTATTTTCTTAGTGATTTGTAAAATGTTCTGTTGTTAACCAGTCCATCTGGTTACAGGCCTTTTTTCCTGCTTTACATGTACTTTTCCAGATCATTGAGACTGAATAGATTGTTTCTGGTTTCTGTGAATACAAATACTCAGACTGAGTTATATAAATGGCAATATCCATAAGCAATCATTTCATGAAGCTCCCTACTGCTACATAGAATTATGCATAAAGTAGCATAGCAGCACTGTTCTATTTCAAATTTTTGAGAAAATACAGCAATACTCTTTTTAATATTTTATCCAAAGCTGTATTTTTGTGCATGCCTTACAGAAATCATTTTGTTCTTTTTGCTATTCATATAACCCTCCAATTTGAATTGTCCAGTTCATGCACCTGGTTTTGTGGTTTGGGGCTTGATGCATTATTTCTACATGGCTTTACTTTTGATTTGCACCCTTATGAGTATTCTAATGTTCTTTGAACAATGTTGTCTTCAGATTCTCACCCAGGGCCAGACGGATTCACAGCCTAATTCTACCAGACATCCAGAGAAGAATTGGTACCAATTCTACTGACTATTCCAAAAGATGGAGAAGGAAGATTTTTCTCCCTAACTCATTCTATGAAGCTGGTATCACTTTCATACTAAAGCCATGAAAGGACATAATAAAAAAGAAAACTATAGACTAGTGTCTCTGATGAAAACAGTTGCAAAATCCTCAACAAAAACACTAGCAAACTGAATCCAATAGCACATTAAAAAAAACTAATTCTCCATGGTCAAGTGGTTTTCATCTCAGAGATGCTGGGATGTTTCAACAAACACAAGTCAATAAATGTGATTCATCACATCAACAGAATCAAAAACAAAAACCACAATTATCTCAATAGATGAAGAAAAAGCATTCAATAAAATCCAGCATCACTTTACAATAAAAACCTTCAAAACGCTAGACATAGAAGAAACATACCTCAAAATAATAAAAGCCATATATGACAAACCCAGGTTTCAGTAAAATACAATTCATTTATGTAATCAAAAACAACTTGTACCTCTAAAGCTATTGAAATAAAAAGAATTCCATTTTGTAGACATATCATATTTTCTGTATCCATTCATTCATTGATGGACCCTTAGGTTGAGCCATTATCTTGGCTATTGTGAATTGTGTTGTAATAAACATGGGAGTGCAAACATCTGTTCAAAACACTTATATTCTTATTTTTTTGACATATACCCAAAGGTGAGATTGCTGGATCATATGACAGTTGTACTTTTAGTGTCTTAAGGAATGTTCAGACTGTTTTCCAATATGGCTTTACTACTTTATATTCCCATCAACAGTGAGGGCTCCCCTTTCTCCACATCCTCACCAGCATCCAATTTTTTTTTTTTTTTTTTGTCTTTTGATAAAAGCCATTTTAACTGGGGTGAGATGATATCTCACTGTCATTTTGATTTGCATTTCCCAGATGATTAGTGATGCTAAGCATTTTTTAAGATACCCGTTGGCCTTTTGTGTGTCGTCTTCTAAGAAATGTCTGTTCAGATCTTTTGCTCAGTTTTAAATTGGATCACTTGGCCTTTTGCTATTAAGTTGTTAGAGTTCTTGTTTATTAATCCCTTGGCAGCTGATGGTGTTTTCTATATCCAATAATTTATAAACAAGACACACATTTTCTATATGAATATTTATGAGCAAAATACAAGCCTCATTTCTCATTTAGGCATGTTTTTGCAATTTGTGTGTCTGTTGGCCTATGCTTTCAAGAGTATACTTTAAAAGAAGGAGTAACTATTGATGGCTTGAGTCCTCCTTCAATATTTCATTATGAAAATTTTTCAAATATGGGGAAAATTTTAAAAAGCATTTCAATAAGTACTCGAGCACAGCTTAGATTGTATCATTAAAACATCTGCGTTATCACGTCTGTCACTACAATGTGTCTATATTCTTCTAATAATCTGATTTTAATTTTGATAGGTTTTAATTAATTCACATAATTCAGAGGCAAATTTTAAAGATTTTTTTATAGTAAAACATACATAGAATTAGATGGATAACTCTTAAAAATTTATTTTCTGAGCTTTCACAAGTGTATTCATTCATGTAATGCTAAAATATACATGACGATGACCCAGAAAGAACTCTTATGCCTCTTCATAGTGTGACATGATATAAGGGGTAAGATTAATTTTATTTTCTGTCACATACGAATATTAAGTTATTCCCGTAGTATTTGTTTAAAAGACTTTCTTTTCCTCATCAGATTGCCTTGGCATCATTATTTAAAATCCAATGAATATATCATTTGAATCTGTTTCTGGACTCTGTAGCCTCTTCAATCGATCTACATGTAGATTCTATGCCAATACCACATTGTCTTTATTATTGAAGCTTTATAGTAAGTATTGAAATTATATAGGCCGGGCGCAGTGGCCCAAGCCTGTAATCCCAGCACTTTGGGAGGCCGAGACGGGCGGATCATGAGGTCAGGAGATCGAGACCATCCTGGCTAATCCGGTGAAACCCCGTCTCTACTAAAAAATACAAAAACAAAACAAAACAAAACAAAACAAAAAAACAACTAGCCGGGCAAGGTGGCGGGCGCCTGTAGTCCCAGCTACTAGGGAGTCTGAGGCAGGAGAATGGCGTCAACCGGGGAGGCGAAGCTTGCAGTGAGCTGAGATCCAGCCACTGCACTCCAGCCTGGGTGACAGAGCGAGACTCCGTCTCAAAAAAAAAAAAAAAAAAAAAATATGTAGTGTAAGTTTTTATAATATTGCTTTGGCATTTCTGTAATATATACAATTTAGCATCAACCTGCCAATTTCTATTTGAGAAGGCCTAGTAGTATGTGACTGGAATTTTGTTGAATCTATTATTATATGTTGGAAAACATATCTTAAACATATTAAATCTTCCAATCAATGAGCACACCTATGCACATAATTTACTGTCTTTTAAGATCTTCAGTATATTTGGTAGCATTTGGTGTAGAGGTCTTTCACACACTTTTTTATTTTTCTATATGTCTTATCTTTATAGGTTTCTTATATAATCCCATGACTAACAGAGAACCTACCATGTATAATTTCAGTCCCTTTAAATGTTTTGAGATTTCTTTATATTCTCTATATAGATTATCTTGATGAACATTCCATATGGTTTTAAAAAGCTAACCAACAACAAGATTAAGAAGAATGAAGATTTGTCATTCACTCCTAAGATTGTGGATCACCTTTGTGACATGTTTTCTAAAGAGATGTAAAGTTTAAAGGTCCACTGAAATGAGTGAGGTACAACTAAGAATAAAGAAAATAGAAATAATATTAAGCAACTGTTTCAAAAAATTGGTGACATGAATTATTTATATTGATCTTATGTTATCATTTCCATTTTTTTCTGAAGGATCTATCACTCATTTAGCAAACATTTTTAAACATAGATCTATGATTGTCCATTCATTCTGACAAAATTTGGAAAAACAACTTAACATATGCCTAACTGTAAGTTTCTACAAAGTAAGCTTGTTAAAGTACTGGTGGTGGTTTTTTCTAAAAATTAATTGATATAATGACTAACTGAAATATTCCCCTCAACTGAAAATCATGGCTTTATGGTTCCAGTATTACACAAAATCTCTAATGTTTGGACTATGGTGGTTAAGATTTCAAAGTAAGAAATATTACACCAATAGAAGTTTTTCATGACTTTATTTATTTAAGGAACAGGCTGGGCATAGTGGCTTATGCCTGTAATCCCAGCACTCTGGGAGGTCGAGGTGGGGTGGACCTCCTGAAGTTAGGAGTTCAAGATCAGCCTGGCCAACATGGAGAAACCTTGTCTCTACTGAAAAATACAAAAATTAGCTGGGCATGGTGGCATGCACCTGTAATTCCAGCTACCTGGGAGGCTGAGGCTGGAGAATCGCTTGAACCCGGGGAGGTGGAGGTTGCAGTGAGCCGAAATCTCACCACTGCACTCGGGCCTAGGTGACGGAGAGAGACTCCATCTCAGAATAAATAAATAAATAAATAAATAAATAAATAAATAATCAATAAAAGAAAGAATATTCTTTCAGATCATAGACTGAAAATTTTCCGGCCCCCCCAAAATATCCTTCTACATAACCACTTTTGATATAGGGTGCCAGTAAAATGTAACGGAAAAGGTGTTCATAAATAGTTCCCTTTTATGAGGGCTCTCCTCTCATAACCTAATCACCTTGCTAAAGACCCTTGGGTGTTAAAATTTTAACATATGAATTCGTAGGTGTGGGTACAAAAACTTTCAGTTTATAGCAACTTACTAACTGCATGAGCATTTCTCTTAAGCAACTCTGCCATTAACCACTACCATTAACCACTCCTCAGTGACAATTAAGCAGGTCTCTGACACACTGTTTTTCAAGATTTTGGTTTAAATAATCTGAACTCATTATTTATATCATATACAGTAATTTCACATAGAATCCAATTAATGGAATAGATGAGAGTGGAACAGTTCTGAAAGAAATCAACTTCCTTTTGCCTGCTGTGGTGGCTCCTGTCCCACTGCTTGAAAATGAATGTTGACAATGCTGATTACATTAATTTCCAGAAGGAACTCTAGTGAATTCTCCCTCTTTAAAGAAAGTAGAGAATTACGTTTTTCTGCTGAAAACAACTTTATTTCTGCTAATAGAGAAAAATAAAATAGCACATAAAAATTAACCGCAGATAATTTTTTAATGATTCACTCAACTTTCCGACAGCCAGATTGATATGGCTTTAGAAGACCCTGTGGCTAAGAAAGTGTAGTTTTTCTTAACTTTTTAAAATATTGAAACACAAATGATTTAATTTAAATGTATTTACTTCACTGTATTTTGCTTACTAGAAGATAAAAATTACAAAATAGCCTTACCCATTTAAAAAATCCCTTGAAGATGTGAGGTTTCATTAAAATGTATAAATAAAAAGCTATAATTTTCCAGCAGGCTTGAAAGTAGTCTCTACAGCAACATTTGAAAAAAGTAGCTAAAACGAAATTTTAAACTCGGTTTGAAATAACATAAAACCTGCCTTTTACAAAATATACGCTTTTTGTGGCCTGCTATCTGATATTTTTATTTAAAGCATTATCTCCTGGATATATTGGCTAATACAAAATGTTAAAAGAAATAAAGGAACCATTATAGTGCCATAAAATCATTTCAATATTTTCAGTTAAGATTTCCAAAGTTATAATTTTAGTAATGTTTTCATCCATTTATGAACATCTTTTCCTTTACATTTTAATTGCACCCTAACCCTGACTATTCCCAATATATTACTTTAGATGAGTAAGCACCCTATAAGCCAAGGGTTGTTAGAGAAATGTTCAAATGTTCTAATAATTAAATATCAGAATAGTAGGTAGCACTATACGTTTATGATCATAATTTTAAATTAACACTCAACACTGCCCAGGATACTGCTATGTTTTTTTCGCTCAATTCAATCTTCCACTCTCCACAGCAGTGGTTCACAAGGTGTGGTCCATGGACAAGCAAGGACTTCATCAATGTGGAATTTGTTACGAATGCAAATTATTGGCCTCATCTGGACCTACAAATAACAAATTCTGGGCTTCAAGCCTAGCACTCTGTGTTTTAATTCCTTTATGTTTGTTTTCATGTCTATCCCTTCTACTCTCTTAGTAAATTTATCCTTTTAGATATCCTAATCAACCATAATCAACCTTCTTCCCCGTGCATCTGCATATTTGCTATTGGCTTTTGCATATTTTCTCTTTTATTAAAAATGTAACAAGTACTCTCCTATCAAAAGCAAACTTCAACACTTACTGTTTCCATTTTTCAATCTTGTATTCCTTATTCAACCCAATAAAGTCTGTCTCCCATCCTCATCAAGCTGTCAAATTGTTCTTCAATTTTACTAACAAGGCTTATGTCAGCATCAAGGGTAATTTTTAATTTTCTCAATTTCCTGTCAATAATTGCCTGTTCTTTCTTTATATCATCCTGCCTTTCATTTTTTAAAATTTTAGGTGACTTTAAAGGGAAATGTTAAGAAATTATTGGACATATCTGGGTCTCGTTATGAAGACAGCAGTCCAAAAATTAACTATAACTTTTTGAGTCATTTACATGTCTTTGGTAATTGAGGCTATGTATGTGTGAGATTGCCTAAGGAGGAAATACAGAATGAAATGAGAAGACTATTAACTTGAACTATAAATTGTGAGTCATCTGCATGTTTGTGGTAATTGGAGCTATGTGTGTATGAGATTGCACAGAAATTACAGGCTGAGATGGAAAGAATCCTAAGAGCCAAAAAGTGAAGATGCTTAAAATGAGTAGCTGGGTAAAGAAAAATAAACCTGTAATTTTCTTTAGTGCGTTCTTTGTCCTGAACCCAGCTGCTCAATTTTGGAACCTAGGCATTTCAAAATCAAATGACCAAAAGCAAATCTGTAATCTTTCCTTCTAAACCTGGCACACGTCTAGTTTTCTTTTTCTTTTTGTTTTCCAACTTTGATTTTAGATTTAGGTGGTACATGTGCAAGATTTTACCGATATATTGTGTGATGCTACAGCCTGGGGTACAAATGATTGGTCGCCCAGGTACTGAGCACGATACCGAATAATTTTCAACTCTTGTCCCTCTCCCTCCCTTCCCCCTCTAGTAGTCCCCAGTTTCTATTATTGCCACTTTATGTGCATGAATTCACATTGTTTAGTTCCCACTTGTAAATGAGAACATGCAGTATTTGGATTTCTGTTTCTGCATTAGTGCCCTTAGAATAACGGCCTCTGACTGCATCCATGTTGCTGCGCAGAACATGTTCTTGTTCTTTTTTATGTTTGCATGCTATTCCACGGTATACATGTACCATATTTACTTTATCCAATCCATCATTGATGAGCAGCTGGGTTGGTTCCATCTCTTTGCTCTTGTCAATAGCGCTGTGATGAACATATGGGAGCATTTGTCTTTTAGGTAGAACAATGTATTTTCCTTTGGACACACACCCAGTAATAGGATTGCTGTGTCAAATGACAGCTCAACTCTTAGTTGTTTGAGAAATCCGCAAACTGCTTTCCACAGTGGCTGAACTAATTTACATTTCCACCAACAGTGGATAACCATTCTCTCTTCTTTGCAGCCCACCAGCATCTGTTGATTTTGACTTTTTAATAATAGCCATTCTGACTGGTGTGAGGTGGTATCTCATTGTGGTTTTGATTTGCATCTCTCTGATGATTAGTGATGTGAGGCATTTTTCTAAATAGCAAAATGGCACTATTAATTCTTTTTCAGAAGCCAGCCATCTAGTTGTCACTACTTTGTCTGGCTGCTTAACACTTCTTAGAGATAATTGATTGTGAATATCTGGGCTGTTTGACTGGAATACTTCTCAAACCAATCCCTTCTCTCCATTTCTACTACTATCATTCCCATGAATGACAGTAAAGTCATTCTGCCGGGGTCCCTTATAAAGTCTCCATTAATTCTTCAGAATGTAACAGATTATTTGTTCTGAGGGCTAGTCTTATCATACAATCCTTTGGCTTAAAATATGTTAATGATTTTCTATTATACTTCAAATAAAGACCAAAACCAATTAATATGACCAAGCTTCACATGATCTAGACCCTGCTTTTCTTTATAGTCCCTTCTTATTCTCTCTTTCTTTCTTTCTCTTAATTTCAACCATAGTTTCCTTATTTTAACCTCATAAACTCATCATTCTACCTTATTCATAAGGTTTTTTTCTCAGAGGAATCTCTGGGGTATAACAAAAACATACCTCTTCTTCTTTAACTAATACCTTTATTTTCGTTGTCTGTCCACTCAAATCCCAAAATAATAATATGTGACTTGCCAAGTAATATCTACAAAGTGCCTATTTACCTGCTTCAAATCATTTGAATAATATATAGATTTTATATAATTAGATTAAACCTGTATCCAAGCATTTTGATTTAGGAATTACAGGAAATTATGAGGATAGATTACATTTTCACTTAATCTGCATATTTACATATTATATACAAAATTTTGTACATATAGGATTTTACATATTTATTTATGATATGGCTTTTACGTATTTATTCACACTGGGGTTGAACTCATTGCGTATATTTTATTTCATATATTTCTAGGTACAACTTTTATCTTATAAAGTAAGCACTATACAATTTTACTTCCAATATGTTATCTGTCTTACAGGGATACAGTAACATTTTGTAGCATAAGCAAATATATTTGACAAATTGTCCAGAAAATACAATGGTAAACATTTGGAATTGTTACTTTTTTAAAACACAATATACGCTGAATAAAATAATATTTTTGAAGAAGTTTGTCCTTAAAAATATTTAGGTAACATTGTCACATAATGGAATAATCCTCATCTAAGGGTTAAAATTACATGACTAAAAGTAGTCATTTATTGAGCAACTCTTCAGAACAGAAGATATGCAATATTCCAATAAATAAAATTGATGATACACCATTCTTGTCACAAAAGCATATATTCACTTGCCTTGGGTACCACTACTTCCTATTTTAGAGACAGTATAAATTAATACTGTTCACGTTGCTATATATTTTTTCTCTGTAAAAAATCTTGAAGGCTGGGAATGATGTGATTTCTAGAATCCAAACATTGAGGTCACTACACTGTGTTAACTGGCATGAGAGAAGAATTTTTAAAAAGGCAAAGCTGTAAAAACCTGCTCTGTGGATTTTTATCTTTAAGCCATGTATTTTCTCTAAATGATCTCCTATATCTTCATGTATGATTGCTTTGGTAATGTCTCTTGATTTCACATTTCCTATGCTCCAGATGAATATGTGTGTGTGCATATTGAAAATGAACTCCAGGATATCTTGTTAATAACTCAAAAAACTATGCCAAAAATAGGGGTATTTCCTTAAATTTCAACGTATTCACTATTATTGGTATTATTTAAGGTTGTCTTAGTACAATCTGGATATCATACTTAAAGCTTTTCTCAGGCTGAGGCCGGAGAATGGCGTGAACCCGGGAGGCGGAGCTTGCAGTGAGCTGAGATCCGGCCACTGCAGTCCAGCATGGGTGACAGAGCGAGACTCCGTCTCAAAAAAAAAAAAAAAAAAAAAAAAAAAAAAAAAAAGCTTTTCTCTCCCTTTTCAATGTTTTCTTTTCCATGAGTCCTATCAATGTTAACACCAGACACACAGGTGGAGAGAACCTCTTCTGCAATACTCTTCTGCAACTGAATTGCTCTTCTGCAGTACTATTACCACTATAATAGCTAAATCCTACATAATGTTTCTCCTGATATAATCCAATGTTTAAAACATGGCCTTCTTGCTTCTACTCTATGGTGTCTTGTATCAACAACTACCATTAGCTTTATAAAAAATCCATTACACTATGTTACATGAAACCTCTGCTGGATTTTCATTTATTAAGTTTAAACTCATAGTTTGTCAAATAAATAAAAAGCATAGAAAT
The DNA here is from genome assembly GCF_003255815.1 of Theropithecus gelada. Classification (NCBI taxonomy): domain Eukaryota; kingdom Metazoa; phylum Chordata; class Mammalia; order Primates; family Cercopithecidae; genus Theropithecus; species Theropithecus gelada. The sequence goes on from NC_037673.1 coordinate 80,624,940, forward strand.
ACTAATCTAGTGTTTCGTAAGCTGTAAAACATAGACTCAAGACGTCACTTTGAAACCTACCTCCAGCAAATTTCATGCTCATTTGATTCTGTAAATCTAAGTGTTTCACTGACTTAATAAACTTTATTAGCTTCATTAAACATGTGGATAGTTTCCTTTGCCCTTGGTAAAGAAGCTAGTTCTTTACCTAACCAATCCTCTTATCATTTTCCTTAAAAACAAAACAAAACAAAGCAACAATTTTGTTAATGTATTCCAGGGGCGGTAACTGCTAACAAGATTGCACATATCTTCTCTTATTGGTATCCATCAGTCAGTGTGGTCCTATTCTCTCCTCAAAAATGGATTTATCAAAGCGTCGTGTCTCACTTCTGGCCAGTGCATTGGGAAGGACTGCTAAGAACTCACGGAGAAGGATTCTCTACCGCTAAGAAAGATATTGAGGCAGAGAAGGCAACTTCCATCTCTGGGTATAAATGTGTTTTCACTTCAACCGCTTTACATGCGGTATTACAGGAATTTTGTACATGTGGCTTCAGTAGTGTCTCTATATACACGTTTTTTTCCATGATGAGACTGAAACAATACTCTTTTTTTCTTTTCCATATATTTCTAGATGTATTTTAACTTTTAAATACACATTTTAAAATTTATTTTACACATTGTTTTACATGTCATCTGTCTTAATGAAAGACCTTAAAAATTCTGTGTTTTCATATCTCTGTATGTTGTTATATCTGAAAATGATGCCTAACACTGCCTGAGAATGACACTGAGCTTGGCATGTACAACTCTTACTAATGTAACTTAATTTCTTTTATGTAATACAATAAATTTACTGTTTTTGAAACAATTTTTGAATTGAGATTTTCTGTAACTTACAACCAAGAGCATTCCAGTAGCTTCTTAGTAAACAACTCTGATTCAATCAGGTGTCTTAGTTTCCCTCGTCCCACATGACACTATTATTGAATAACAGAGTTTTTCACTAGTTTTTGTATTAGTCTTCCTGGATATATTACACATTGACCCTGGTCCTGGTTATTTTTCTCCTTATATACTTCATGATTCCCACTAATTTTTTCAAGATGTATTTCAGATAACACTTATCACCCCGCTGTGAAACTAACCTACTCCCAGGCAGGTAGTTTTCACTTCTCTTCACCAGCAAAGGTTTTATACTTCTTTATTCATAGTCACTATGACCTATTTTCTTTCCTTTTCTTTTTCTGTATTTTAAAGACATTTATTTTAGTCTATCTGCCATGCCAGAATTTGGCACTTTGAGATATAGTAGACATTTAGTCAATATTTGTGTAATTATTCACTTAAAGGACAGCAAATATTTAGAAAATTATTAAATATCAGGCCCGGCACGGTGGCTAACTCCTGTAATCCCAGCACTTTGGGAGGCCAAGTTGGGCAGATCACTTGAGGTCAGGAGTTTGAGACCAGCCTGACTTACATGGAGAAACCCCGTCTCTACTAAAAATACAAAATTAGCTGGACATGGTGGCGTATGCCTGTAATCCCAGCTACTCGGGAGGCAGAGGCAGGAGAATCGCTTGAACCCCAGAGGCGGAGGTTGCGGTGAGCCTAGATTGTGCCATTGCACTCCAGTCTGGGCAACAGGAGCAAAACTCCGTTCCCCACCCGTCCCCGCAAAAAGAAGGAAAATTATTAAATATCTACTAACACAAGTCTCATGTTCAATTACTCTAAAAACATTTGTATGCTGTCTCAACAAACTAAGTACTCAAAAAAGAAGTACTATGGCTTTAAAAAATGTCTCCACCAAATGAGGTAAAAACTTCTAATAAGAAATGTTCTCACAATTGCTGACTTTTTGAAAGAGGACAAGAACTGTTATTTGAGAAAAGAACTATAAAGGGACGAGTTAATGTTCCACTGAAAATTCCTAGGAGGCTGATACAGTCCATTAAAATGAGGGGTATTCGGTCACTTCACTGAATTACTTTGGAGAAAACCTCAGGTCTCCAGGAGTTTTTTGGAAGACTAGGAAATACCAAGGATTACACAATGCTAGATAAGAATGACATAATTTTTTTATATACAGTTATTAAGTATTTTAATATGCTTAATATTAAGTATATATTATGTGAGTAATATGAGATTTTCAATATTGACATATTCATTCCTTTTACCTAAAATCTGCAATAGAAAGTAAAGCTTTCTATGATAGAAAATTGTTAATAAAAGGAAGGCATGATTACAAGCTATAAAATATTTGGCTTTGAGTGTATTTTTTATATTTATCTTACTATAAAGTTAAATAATAATAATTATCATTAAATTAATATTCTCATAGTTAAAAATTGAACTTCCTTAATTCTAATAACTAAAACTTGTATAGTTTTTTAAAAAATTATTATTGTTGTTGTTTTTAGAGATAAGGTATTGCTATGTTGCCCAGGCTGGTTTCAAATTACTGGCCTCACATGATCCTTCCACCTCAGTCTCCTTAGTAGTTGAGATTACAGGCATAAGCCACCATGCCAGGCTCCTAAAAGCATATGCAAATTAAATCCTAAGAGATAACTAGTGTGTCCATTTCATTGCTAAGTAAATGTACACAATAAGTGAAGAAAATGTATCATTTCTAAAATAAGTCACTATGCAGAGTGCTACTACAGTATGAAAATATTCATGAAATGCAGTCCCTAGTATTACATAATGTCTGAGTGGGAATTAAAAAAATAAACATAAAATTGATGAATAATTCTAATAACCATATAATAAGTGTGAAACAACGTGACTGCAGTCAGGATAGAGTCTTAAGAGTGCAAATACTCAGTAACAGTTTTCTTTAATCATTTTGGCTTCCTATTGAAATTTGACTATGGTAAATGATACAACAGTCTTATTGTTTCAGATAGTAGTTGAGTTGATTTACTCTTTTCTTTATTAATAGTAATAGTCATGCAAATGATGGTATATCTGTACTATCAAGTTAATTATATACTTTTTTATTTTAATTTAACTTCCAAGTACATGGATAGTCTTTAAAATATTGTCTTACAGATCTTCTGTTTTGCTTTGTTCTACGACTCAGCTGTAATCTCCCCCTTCTCCCTTAGATAACAACCTGCTCCATAATTTGCTAATGTAGAGCAATGTTGTGGCAGAATTGAACACACGCACATACACACGTTGAAATGATATGTAATGTCTGGATCCACAATGTATATATGTAGTGATTACATTGCACAGCACATATATGCAATATACATATATAATGTGTAAATATACATGTATGTGTGTATATCCATAAAGTAGTGTCCCAGGACACCCAGTGGATGCCTGAAACCACGAATAGTATTGAACCCTATACACAATACTATAATGAATTTTAACTTATAAATTAGGCATAGTAAGAAATTAACAAAAACAGCTACCAATAAAAGAGGAAAAATATAGCAATATACTGTAATAAAAGTTACGTGAATGTGGTCTTTATCTCTCTCTCTCTGAAATATCTTATTTTGCTGTACTCATCCTTCTTGTGATTTGTCAATGTGATAACTGAGATGGCTACTAACTACAGGGTGGGTAGCATATACAACATGGATTCGCTGGACAAATTGATGATTCATGTCCTGGACAGGACAAAGCAGGATGGCATGAGATTGCATCACATTACTCAGAATGGGGCACGATTTAAAACTTATGAATTCTGTTTTTCTATTGTACATTCTTCCATTTATTTAACATTTTTGATAGTGGTTGAGTGTGGGTAACTGAAATCACAGAAAGTGAAACTGTGACTAAGGAGAGACTGATGCCCTTACACAAGTTTAATAATTGCCCTTTATTGGTTAGAATAATCTTTCTAAGTATTAATACCATTGTATTAATATATAATCCATGAGGACAGAATCTGTGGGTTTAACTATTTATATATACACTGGAGATCATGCAGTTTAGTGCTGCTGAATACATTAGAGATACTCATTGAATATTAGTTTAGTTGGAACATTATTGCTATAGATATTTGTGACAATATTGAACAAAATAATCAACAACAGTTTCATGTACAACCCTTGTCTATTACAAGTGGGTTTAGTTTTATCTTTTCACGGTTATAAAGGGATTTTCGGAAGTCCTCCTATGATAAAAATTTATCTTGTTTTGCTGCCAGCAGAAAAAATACAGAAAATACAGATCTATTAAATAATCTGATTGGGAGTTTTTTTTTAACCAACTTTTTTTTTTTTTTTTTTTTTTTTTTTTGAGACAGTGTCTTGGTTTGTTGCCCAAGCAGGTGGTAATGCAGCGGAGCAATGAAGACTCATTGCAGTCTTGACTTCCAAGGGTGAAGCAATCATCTCACTTCAGCTTCCTGAGTAGTTGGGATTACAACTATAAGCCACCACGGCCAGCTAATTTTTATTTTTTTATTTTGTTTTTTGTAGAGACAGGGTCTTGCTTTGTTGCCGAGGCTTATCTCAAACTCCTAGACTTCAAGCAGTCCTCCCACCTTGGCATCCCAGTGTGTTGGTATTACAGGCGTGAGACACTATGATTGGCCACCAACATAATTTTGATAGCAAGAATGATTTGGGAAATGTATAGAATATCTAAAAGTTCTGAATTTAAATATGCACAGACAATATCACCTGTGGGAATATATTGCTTATGAAATTACACTAGTAGTTTTCTTATCTCATTTTTTAAAAGAGATATTAGTCAATGGGAAATATCCTTTCAGCCCATGCCTTCTTGTTACCAATAGGCTCCTACAGCTAACATGCCCATCTTGATTTTGGCAATTAACTATGTTTCTTGTACTCTGCTATTCTGGGAATCTATGCTGACAATGAAAATCAGCAAACCCATCTCTAGGCAGCATCCCAAATGGTCCTATCTAGCCTACAAAAGAGAGCAACTAGGAATCTTTCAAGGAAGTATGTGCTCCCTTCACTAATGAATTTTTAATGCCTATTGAAGGGAATTTCTCTGTACCTTCTTACAGAATATAGTGAGAATGCAAAAGATACATCATAACTCCCAAATTCTTACATGCTTAAGGTTTTGGAAACCCTCATTTATATCATCACAGGTAAACTCCAGCATCTCAAGCTCATTAAATATAGGCCACCACTGTGTCCAAGTTTTATTCATCAGAATAATAAGCTACGTGAGCCACCTTCAGTGTATGAGGTAACACACTAGCTTCAGAATCTCTAGTAAGTTCACGTACATAAATACCATGTTTTCCTACTTCATTTGGCTAACATGTTCCCACTTTTCTGCAAATACATTAGCCAAGTCTTGAAATTCTTTTGGTGTTTAAGCTGTCTCCTTTTGGGTGGGTAATATTAAATATCTTTCTCCTTGGAACATCGTGAGTTTTGGCACTGTTATGTATCTCCTAGTAACAGGCAACAGGCTGTGACTGCGATAAGTCTTGACTAGAATTGGTACCTATCTCCTTTTAAGGACATAAGATTTTCAAGCAAAGAATTCCAGTTGTCTCAGACACAGAATGGTCATCCACTTCCACTGACAAATGAGGCTCAGGGTGATATAAAGGAGTAAGATGATCGATTTCATCTGGCTCTATCAGATGTTCCCATTACAAGTTTTAGTGTGTTCTAACCTATACCCTAACTTTAATGCACGGTATTTGGCGAGATGGAATCCAACTAACATTGTAAGTCATCAGTCCACACAGTTACTCTTTTTTTTATATTTGATTTTTTCTTCATCTTTTATCTTTAATTTGTGTGTGTGTGTGTGTGTGTGTGTGTGTGTGTGTGTGTGTGTGTGTGAGTCAGGGTTTTGCTCTGTCATCCAGGCTGGATTGTAGTGGTGTGATCTTGGTTCAGTGAAGCCTCGACCTCCTGGGTTCAAGCAATCCTCCTACCTCAGCCTTCTGAGTAGTTGGGACTATGGGCATGCACCACCATGCCTAGCTAATGTTTTTGTTTATGTAGAAATGGTGTTTCACCACATTTTCCAGGCTGGTCTCAAACTCGTGAGTACAAGTGATCTGCCTGACCTTGGCCTACCAAAGTGTTGAGATTACAGGCATGAGCCACTGCACCCAGACATATCTTTGATTTTTTGGCAATAGCAGACCTGTGATTACTAGAAAAATACTACTATTATTCTTTCATATTTTATCAAGCAAGTGCCCTAAATTTCATACTATGAATTGGGGTGAGAGTTAAGGAACATGAGCTTGTCATTTGCTTTCTGTTAACCGTGCAGTGCATACAGAAGAATCCATCTCGCACCACAGCCCTCATAGATTCTTGTAGTAATCTCTACTGCCATGACATTGACATAAGCAGTCACTTCACTCCCTAGGCAGTTCCTTTAGTGGCAATTCAGCACAATTTAACATAGATGATAGTTTGATTAATTGTGTTGCCACTGAATGTCCTGGATTATTAGCATCAAAATTATAATTATCAAGAAATTTAGCAGTATGTTCAAACTCAAGGACATTACCAAACTCATCCTAAATTCCCATCTTCATAAGAGTGTGTTCTGGGACCGCCACTACTACCAATTCTGTATCAGTCAGGGTCCATTCAAGAGAAAGAAACTACACAGTATATTTGAATAGGAGGAGTTAATAAATAATGAATATTTATTAACTACTAATAAAGATTAACCTAATAAGGTATAAATAAAACTTTAGAGAATAAGGAAATATTAGGTAAAGGGACTAGCCACTACCCAATGTGACTGAGGCAGAACACTCAAGGAAGGAAATTTTTTGAAGGATGTTCCCCTACACATAGCTAAGATTAAGATCTGATTGGAGGTGGTGTGGCTGTAGCCACTGAATAGCAGAAAATTTTCCTGTTACTGCAAGCAAAAGTAGGCAAGCAGAAAATTGTGAGCTGGGCTGTCAATTGCAAGTTGGAAATTCTCCAGGAGGTTGCCCAAAGAGTTGCTGCTGAGCTAAGGAGAAGATAGTCACAATACTTGCAAAACTGATTGGGAAGCTGCTTGTGATCCTGCAACTGAAACTTACTGCAGGTGGTCACCACTGAGTTCTCAGCATGCCGCCCAATCATCATGCCAGCTAGCAACATACAAATGCTTATAAATTCAAGCTCTCATATTGCAAGCAGAGCAATAAAAAGTGGATTTGGAGTTGAGAGAAAATAAATTCATAACTGGCACAGAAGCCAAATCAGAGTTGGTCTACCTGTTGAAATTAATTAACAGGAATTTTGAACTAAGCATGATATGCATGTTGAAAAAATAGTGAAAAATGTAATCCTATACAAACTATGTATATACATATGGAGAATAACATTAGTAATACAGAAAATATTTTTAGGGGGCGGAGCAAGATGGCCGAATAGGAACAGCTCCAGTCTCCAACTACCAGGGCGAGCGACACAGAAAACAGGTGATTTCTGCATTTTCAACTGAGGTACTGGGTTCATCTCACTAGGGAGTGCCGGACAATCGGAGCTGGTCAGCTGCTGCAGCCCAACCAGCGAGAGCTGAAGCAGGGCGAGGCATCACCTCACCTGGGAAGCGCAAGGGGAAAGGGAATCCCTTTTCCTAGCCAGGGGAACTGAGACACACAACACCTGGAAAATCAGGTAACTCCCACCCCAATACTGCACTTTAAGCAAACAGGCACACCAGGAGATTATATCCCACACCTGGCCGGGAGGGTCCCACGCCCACGGAGCCTCCCTCATTGCTAGCACAGCAGTCTGCGATCTAACCACAAGGCAGCAGCGAGGCTGGGGGAGGGGCACCCGCCATTGCTGAGGCTTAAGTAGGTAAACAAAGCCGCTGGGAAGCTCGAAGTGGGTGGAGCTCACAGCAGGTCAAGGAAACCTGCCTGTCTCTGTAGACTCCACCTCTGGGGACAGGGCACAGTAAACAACATCAAAAGCAGCAGAAACCTCTGCAGACGCAAACGACTCTGTCTGACAGCTTTGAAGAGAGCAGTGGATCTCCCAACACGGAGGTTGAGATCTGAGAAGGGACAGACTGCCTGCTCAAGTGGGTCCCTGACCCCTGAGTAGCCTAACTGGGAGACATCCCCCACTAGGGGCAGTCTGACACCCCACACCTCACAGGGTGGAGTACACCCCTGACAGGAAGCCTCCAAAGCAAGAATCAGACAAGTACACTCGCTGTTCAGAAATATTCTATCTTCTGCAGCCTCTGCTGCTGACACCCAGGCAAACACGGTCTGGAGTGGACCTCAAGCAATCTCCAACAGACCTACAGCTGAGGGTCCTGATTGTTAGAAGGAAAACTATCAAACAAGAAGGACACCTACACCAAAACCCCATCAGTACGTCACCATCATCATCAAAGACCAGAGGCAGATAAAACCACAAAGATGAGGAAAAAGCAGGGCAGAAAAGCTGGAAATTCAAAAAATAAGAGCGCATCTCCCCCCGCAAAGGAGCGCAGCTCATCGCCAGCAACGGATCAAAGCTGGACGGAGAATGACTTTGACGAGATGAGAGAAGAAGGCTTCAGTCCATCAAACTTCTCAGAGCTAAAGGAGGAATTACGTACCCAGCGCAAAGAAACTAAAAATCTTGAAAAAAAAGTGGAAGAATTGATGGCTAGAGTAATTAATGCAGAGAAGGTCCTAAACGAAATGAAAGAGATGAAAACCATGACACGAGAAATACGTGACAAATGCACAAGCTTCAGTAACCGACTCGATCAACTGGAAGAAAGAGTATCAGCGATTGAGGATCAAATGAACGAAATGAAGTGAGAAGGGAAACCAAAAGAAAAAAGAAGAAAGAGAAATGAACAAAGCCTGCAAGAAGTTTGGGATTATGTAAAAAGATCAAATCTACGTCTGATTGGGGTGCCTGAAAGTGAGGGGGAAAATGGA
>NC_037673.1:80634201-80706945 GCF_003255815.1 Theropithecus gelada
ATTTAAAGCAGTGTGTAGAGGGAAATTTATAGCACTAAATGCCCACAAAAGAAAGCAGGAAAGATCTAAAATTGACACTCTAACATCACAATTAAAAGAACTAGAGAAGCAAGAGCAAACGCATTCAAAAGCTAGCAGAAGGCAAGAAATAACTAAGATCAGAGCAGAACTGAAGGAGATAGAGACACAAAAAACCCTCCAAAAAATCAGTGAATCCAGGAGTTGGTTTTTTGAAAAGATCAACAAAATTGACAGACTGCTAGCAAGATTAATAAAGAAGAAAAGAGAGAAGAATCAAATCGACGCAATTAAAAATGATAAAGGGGATATCACCACCGACCCCACAGAAATACAAACCACCATCAGAGAATACTATAAACACCTCTATGCAAATAAACTAGAAAATCTAGAAGAAATGGATAATTTCCTGGACACTTACACTCTTCCAAGACTAAACCAGGAAGAAGTTGAATCCTTGAATAGACCAATAGCAGGCTCTGAAATTGAGGCAATAATTAATAGCCTACCAACCAAAAAAAGTCCAGGACCAGATGGATTCACAGCTGAATTCTACCGGAGGTATAAGGAGGAGCTGGTACCATTCCTTCTGAAACTATTCCAATCAATAGAAAAAGAGGGAATCCTCCCTAACTCATTTTATGAGGCCAACATCATCCTGATACCAAAGCCTGGCAGAGACACAACAGAAAAAGAGAATTTTAGACCAATATCCCTGACGAACATCGATGCAAAAATCCTCAATAAAATACTGGCAAACCGGATTCAGCAGCACGTCAAAAAGCTTATCCACCATGATCAAGTGGACTTCATCCCTGGGATGCAAGGCTGGTTCAACATTCGCAAATCAATAAACATAATCCAGCATATAAACAGAACCAAAGACAAGAACCACATGATTATCTCAATAGATGCAGAAAAGGCTTTTGACAAAATTCAACAGCCCTTTATCCTAAAAACGCTCAATAAATTTGGTATTGATGGAACGTACCTCAAAATCATAAGAGCTATTTATGACAAACCCACAGCCAATATCATACTGAATGGGCAAAAACTGGAAAAATTCCCTTTGAAAACTGGCACAAGACAGGGATGCCCTCTCTCACCACTCCTATTCAACATAGTGTTGGAAGTTCTGGCTAGGGCAATCAGGCAAGAGACAGAAATCAAGAGTATTCAGTTAGGAAAAGAAGAAGTCAAATTGTCCCTGTTTGCAGATGACATGATTGTATATTTAGAAAATCCCATTGTCTCAGCCCAAAATCTCCTTAAGCTGATAAACAACTTCAGCAAAGTCTCAGGATACAAAATTAATGTGCAAAAATCACAAGCATTCGTATACACCAGTAACAGACAAACAGAGAGCCAAATCAGGAATGAACTTCCATTCACAATTGCTTCAAAGAGAATAAAATACCTAGGAATCCAACTTACAAGGGATGTAAAGGACCTCTTCAAGGAGAACTACAAACCACTGCTCAGTGAAATAAAAGAGGACAGAAACAAATGGAAGAACATATCATGCTCATGGATAGGAAGAATCAATATCATGAAAATGGCCATACTGCCCAAGGTAATTTATAGTTTCAATGCCATCCCCATCAAGCTACCAATGAGTTTCTTCACAGAATTGGAAAAAACTGCTTTAAAGTTCATATGGAACCAAAAGGAGCCCGCATCTCCAAGACAATCCTAAGTCAAAAGAACAAAGCTGGAGGCATCATGCTACCTGACTTCAAACTATACTACAAGGCTACAGTAACCAAAACAGCATGGTACTGGTACCAAAACAGAGATATAGACCAATGGAACAGAACAGAGTCCTCAGAAATAATACCACACATCTACAGCCATCTGATCTTTGACAAACCTGAGAGAAACAAGAAATGGGGAAAGGATTCCCTATTTAATAAATGGTGCTGGGAAAATTGGCTAGCCATAAGTAGAAAGCTGAAACTGGATCCTTTCCTTACTCCTTATACGAAAATTAATTCAAGATGGATTAGAGACTTAAATGTTAGACCTAATACCATAAAAACCCTAGAGGAAAACCTAGGTAGTACCATTCAGGACATAGGCATGGGCAAAGACTTCATGTCTAAAACACCAAAAGCAACGGCAGCAAAAGCCAAAATTGACAAATGGGATCTCATTAAACTAAAGAGCTTCTGCACAGCAAAAGAAACTACCATCAGAGTGAACAGGCAACCTACAGAATGGGAGAAAATTTTTGCAATCTACTCATCTGACAAAGGGCTAATATCCAGAACCTACAAAGAACTCCAACAAATTTACAAGAAAAAAACAAACAACCCCATCAAAAAGTGGGCAAAGGATATGAATAGACATTTCTCAAAAGAAGACATTCATACAGCCAACAAACACATGAAAAAATGCTCATCATCACTGGCCATCAGAGAAATGCAAATCAAAACCACAATGAGATACCATCTCACACCAGTTAGAATGGCGATCATTCAAAAGTCAGGAAACAACAGGTGCTGGAGAGGATGTGGAGAAATAGGAACACTTTTACACTGTTGGTGGGATTGTAAACTAGTTCAACCATTATGGAAAACAGTATGGCGATTCCTCAAGGATCTAGAACTAGATGTACCATATGACCCAGCCATCCCATTACTGGGTATATACCCAAAGGATTATAAATCCTGCTGCTATAAAGACACATGCACACGTATGTTTATTGCGGCACTATTCACCATAGCAAATACTTGGAATCAACCCAAATGTCCATCAGTGACAGACTGGATTAAGAAAATGTGGCACATATACACCATGGAATACTATGCAGCCATAAAAAAGAATGAGTTTGTGTCCTTTGTAGGGACATGGATGCAGCTGGAAACCATCATTCTCAGCAAACTATCACAAGAACAGAAAACCAAACACCGCATGTTCTCACTCATAAGTGGGAACTGAACAATGAGATCACTTGGACTAGGGAAGGGGAACATCACACACCGGGGCCTATTATGGGGAGGGGGGAGGGGGGAGGGATTGCATTGGGAGTTATACCTGATGTAAATGACGAGTTGATGGGTGCTGACGAGTTGATGGGTGCTGCACAGTAACATGGCACAAGTATACATATGTAACAAATCTGCACGTTATGCACATGTACCCTGGAACTTAAAGTATAATAATAAAAAAAAAAAAAGAAAATATTTTTAAACCATATGGAAATTTTAGAATAAAAATGCAGTATAACAAATAAAGACCAATAATTACTTAATAGAAGCCTGGCAAAAGTAGTTTAATATTTCAAGAAACTGGAGGACAAATCAATAAGAATTAGAAAATATCTATTTTAAAAAAAAGTGAACAAACAAAAAAAAAATGGAGAAAGAATGCAAAGACTTCTGAGTCTGTAAGATAATATCAAATGGTCAAACATGGATTTTGGAATTCCCAAAAGAGAAGAGGAGTGACAATTTTGCAGAAGATTTATTTAAATATGTGGTGGCTAAGCATTTTAAAATACTTTTGAAATATCCATTCCTTTTAAATCAGTCTACAAATTTATTACAATCTAATGCAATCTCAGTAGAATTTGTATAGAGATTTTACAAGATGAATTATAAATGTATGTTAAAATGATTTATTATAGCTAAAAAATTCTTTAAAATGGAAGAATGATACTACTTAATTTTAAGACTTATTATAAAGCTACCAGGACCAAGACAAATGAATAGTTTAGAAATAGACCTAGATATATAGTCAATTGTTGTATGATGAGGCACTCATCAAGTCAACAGGTGTACAAAATTCTTTTGAACAATGGTGTTAGAAAAACTGGATAACTGTGTGGATAAAATTAAACTCCAATTTTTATCTCAGTATATGCACAAAAATGAATTTGAGATAAATTTTACATACAAATCAAAAAACTAAAATATAAAGCTTATAGAGGAAAAAACAAAAGGGTATTTTCTTGATTTTAGAGATGTAAAAGCTAATATAGAAAACAAACATACTAATGAAAAGAAACTATCTATCTATCTAATAATGATAATTCTGGTCATCAAAATATAAATAAAATTCATCCAGACAATGATATACAGAAGAATGTATATAAGCCTTCATAGTAGATGTAAATTTGAAATAATGCAAATATTCATCAACAGAAAAAAGCATAATATTTTGCTATGTGTCCAACAATAAACAGAAATGGACAACTGTTGCACACAAATATATGATTGAGTTTCCACTACCATTACATTGATAGAAAGAATCTTTGTTCTACCCATATAGAGCAGAAGTTACATATATACATATATATCATATATATGTATGATAACTATATATACCCAATATATAGTTTTCTTATTTATCTCATAGTCTCCTTATTTCATATATATAGGGTATATCTTGTTCTCATATACATGAGTTCTCCATAGATCCTCATATATATATTCTCATATATATGAAATTCAAAGTCAAGTAATTTAAATATCTTAATGCAGTTGCCTCTGGCAAAAGAAAGGGTGACTTGTTTCCAGTGACATGAGGAAGCTTTATGAAATAAATGGTCTATATTTTGTTTTGCATGGTGGTTACACAGATTTAATAAAATTGTCAAAACTCAGCAATTATTCATTAAACCAAATACTTAAAATCTTTGCATTTTATTTTACGTGAATTTATCTCAGTAAAACAACAGAAAATAAAACACCTACATAAAGCACTAAAAAATATATTATTAAAAATCTCAAACTTTATTCAAAGGAATCTTTTTCCTTTCGTTCTCCTGGTTATAACCTGTAATGAGCAATTCCCCAGTTTGGAGAAATGGGATATATTTAATTTTAATATTTCAATCTTCCTCTCCTTTTACCTCTGTCTTTCCATATTTGTTGATTTAGATTTCTGAAATTTTCAAAATAATGAAAGAAAAGAGTGATGAATAATGTAATTTTTGTTTGGTTGGCTTTTCAGTTTCCAATGGCTAAAATATTTCAGAGGAATCATTTTTTCTTTTTTCTTTCCAACCCAAAGACATTTTTTGGACCGTGTAAAGCTACTTTGGCTTAGAATATACATAATCTTCAGCCTCTATTTTGATAGCTTGGTTTATCTGGCCATTCTCTTGTTCCATCGTCACAGTCCTGTGTCCAAGACGTCAAATGGTTTCAGGCTGGCTTTGTCTCACAAATCATTCACAATTACAGAAGGTTACTTCTGTAACCTTCATCTCAAAACTATCTAAGAGGCCATTCTCTATCCAGTCAACTCTGTCCAGTTTTCAGTTGCAGCTTTAGCTCTGTTAGGCACAAGTCAAAGAAACAGACTTCTGGGTCCTCTAAATGAAAACCATGTGTTTCAAAAGCTTAAGGGAATCCCTGGGAGGTTTCATCATCACAGTGTGAAGGAGGTAGCTCCAACCTCTCCTTTTTCACTCTCCAACAAAATCTATTTTAACCACTGCTTCCCTCACTCCTTAGGATTTTCTCTCTGATTAAACAAAACATTCTAACACAATTCTGTTATTAGTCATTTGCTTTTTAATAATACTGTACTTTCAATTTAAGTTTTGCTTGACTTTTTCATTAGAGGTTTTTCATGATATGCTATGGATACCTGAAAATCAGACATGGATAGACTTCACTTTGATGACCACAAGCTTACTTTCAGTGGTTTTCATAGCAAATGAACCACCAGTTATATTATGCATTTAATCATGTTTTAATATATATTTTATTTTCTAACTACAAGTTTTAAAATGTCTCCTTTTATGAAAAATATATTCAGAGTTCAAGCAACTGATTTTAAAATATACTTTTGATGTGTGCTTTAGTCATATATTGGATACCTATTATTTAATTTTTTCTCCAGAGCCATAACTGGCAATTCAGAGATACCAATTTGCGTGAATAAAAAAATGTCAAATGGAGACTGTGGACAGGGCAAGCTAAAAATAAACCTATAAAGAATGTATTAAAGTAATTAAACCTGTATCTTGTTGTACTAAAACTATTTTACATAGATAATTGACTATGATAAAAATAAAACAATAACATACCACACATAGGTAGATTTTGATGACATTACCTTAAACTTTAATGTAACAAAAAGATAAGTTAGACTGAGAATGAGAAAAGCAAATACAATGAAAATATATCACATTTCAAGATTAGAATTAAGTCTTGATGTGGTAATCTTTTGTAGAATATACAGAGGGGAGTAGTACCACAATATATTTAATTATTTGATGATGTTGTTGAATCTTGGATGAATAGAAATCTTTCCTTATGACAATGAGCTTCTCATATCAAATCAAACTTCAGAAAGCAGCAAACAAAGTCATGCTAGTGTTGCCATTTGTGCAAAGCCTCCTATTAGGTCAACAATAGGTTTTGCACTCCAAGATGGTAGAATGGGTGACTATTCAGTTAACATGGTTAGTACAAAGTGAATTTATTTTCCATTTGTTTTATTTAGTTATTTTAACCAAAGTCTTAATTTTCCTATGAGAATGTCTCAGGGATAAGGAGAGATGTTTCAATACTCATAGAGGAATAAAATATATTTTAAGTGAATTATCTTGAAGAAAGAATCCAAAGACATTGTCTATATGCTTCAAATATTTATTCTGATAATAAAGACAACTAAGTGATTGCTAACCAGATAGTGTCTTCTTTTTAGATGAATTCCCAAATATTATGACTATTTTAATAATGTACCTAAAGTTTCATGTGAAATATTACAGAAACAAGTTTTTAAAATATTTTAAAACAATTATTTAAAAAATCTATTTTTTTCGGTATATTAAAAACACATTGAGCTTCCACATATCAACATAAGAAATAGTTTAAATATAAATTGCTTAATTTAATTTTTTAAATTTTACTTATCCTTTTTATTTTTGTTTATTCACTTTAAGGTTATTTGAAGCAGAAAGATATATTTAACTACATGTGATAACCGTAGTAATACTGTAATAAAATTATATCGTAGTCTACATTCATCACAAAGCTTCTATGGATACTGATATTCATCACCTATGTATGATACATAGTGTTGGATTAATATTTTAATTTGGCATAATGTGAACAATGAAGCTCAGAGAAGATTTTCACAGGATCACTGAAAGTGGAAAGTAAACATTTTTTATATATATTTGAGATGTATATATTTGATATATATACAAATATATTTTATATATATGATAATATATTCATATCATCTAATGATTTTTGATATATATTTGATATATATCTAAGATAATCTTCAAATTTATATGAATATGCATTATTTTTCAAATAAATTACATGATCTTAAGCATGTTATAGAAGTAGATAAAATATTTAAAACCAGAATTGTGTGGAAAACACTGTATCTGTCACTTTTTCTCTTTTGTCCTTGAAAAACAGTACTTTCTTTACCAAGAAAACAATCACTTACCAAAAATTTGGCTTTTAATCAAATAAATATTCATTAATCCATGGATTCACTTATTCAGTTCTCTGCTGTCTCCACAACCTCATATTGAAATTTTTCTACTACAGTGTAAGTTCCATAGGGCGGGAGTTTTTTCTGTTTTGTTTGCTGATATATTCTTATCACCTAATAAGGCCTGGATCAATATGCATTTGTTGAAAATGGTAAAACTTACAAACAAATGAAAATAAGACAACAAACAAACTGAGCACACGAATGCTTTTCGCTAGCATTTTTTTTTTTTTTAATTTTAATTTTTTGAAGTGATTAAAGTTTTAAATCTCTTTGCAGCCTGTAGAAAACTTTCTGATAAAGGATTAGGTGGCCGGGCGCGGTGGCTCACGCCTGTAATCCCAGCACTTTGGGAGGCCAAGGAGGGCGAATCACGAGGTCAGGAGATCGAGACCATCCTGGCTAACATGGTGAAACCTCGTCTCTACTAAAAATATAAAAAATTAACCGGGCGTGGTGGCGGGCGCTTGTAGTCCCAGCTACTCCGGAGGCTGAGGCAGGAGAATGGCGTGAACCCGGGAGGCGGAGCTTGCAGTGAGCCGGAATCGCGCCACTGCACTCCAGCCTGAGTGACTGAGCCAGGCTCCATCTCAAAAAAAAAAAAAAAAAAAAAGGATTAGGTATCTTTCCTACTCCCTCACGTCCTACTCCCTGTGGAAGCCGTATTTGTCAGTTAAACAAGAGATGCATTACTTCTAATTAAAAGAACACATGTTTCAGGATAACCAATAGGTAAAGCAAAGATAAGGTACCAGTGGCTTGATAGATTACCAAGGTCCCCTAAGTAGCCCCCTTTTCTTATCTTTCATGAACATTTAACAAGGGTTTAACATCTGACCTTGAAGTGTCACCATAAGGAATCTCAGAAGCTGATTATTTGACAGTGAGTTGATATGCTTATAGATCCTGACCCCGAAAACTCCAACAGTTTCCTGGATTGCGTAAATGTTATAGTTCTTTGGGAGTTTGAAATATGCCACTCAAAATGACTCCTGATTACCTTTTATCTTTTCAGTCAAAACAGGATAAAATGATAATATAGATTATTGAGTCTGTTTTTGGCTAAAACTGCAGGCACCAGGTCAAATGTAGGTTTAGCTATTCTCATTTTAACATTGAGTCACAAGAGAAAAGATAAATCATGGGGAATTCGATGTGCCATTCAGAGAAAAACAGTGGATCCTGAAAATGTTGGATTCTTGTCTATACTTTTTAACTCAGCAGTCTTCTTTCAGTTTTTTTAGGCTGTCATAAAGAACCATTTTCCTTGACACAAAGGTTCATTTGCTAGTTGGAAATTCTGGTTGGACATTCTGTATCAAGTATATAAGATGGTAAATTGTAAGACATTTGTGAGTAGAAGGGTGTGTGTGTGTGTGTGTGTGTGTGCAAAGAGGTTGAAATAGACCATTTAGAATAATAAAATAATAAACACATAATATATTATTAAGCAATGATCTTCAAGTTAGGGTGCATGCAACTTGGAGTTACATGAAGACATTGCATGGGAACACAGGAATAGATGGTTTTTAAAATAATTATTGCCAGACCGTCAATTCCCATAAATATGCTTCCATAAACTTAATCTTCATGAAAACAAACCAGTCTCCATTCCCTTCTTCCCTTAATCCATCTCTCTCATCCACTTTAAAAAGGCTAACATTTCCTTCATTCTTAATATTAAAATTGTGTGTTGCCATATTTTATAAAGGTCATCCAGGGCAACAAAAAAGAAATGATTCAAAATTTTGGTTTAGTTTCCAAAAAGTGAATGACACTTCTGACTTGTAACAAGTACTTTTATGTATCATGTGGTTTCGAGGTTCTTTGATTTCAACTAATTTAAATAGAACCTGATATACTTTTTCACCTGATAAATTATTCAAAATAATTTCCTGGGTAAGATGTCACAATGTATTTTTTTATATACAACTCAGAAGACATCCAAGAAATGTACTGACATTGCTCTGTAAAAAAATTTCCCATTCTTATCTGTATTTTTTTAAATCATTCATGATTATTTATATACACCACAAAAGTAGAAATTATATTGATCATAAATTGTATGATATTAATCCACATTTTTTTAAAGAGATGAGAACTTGCTATTTTGCCCACACTGGACTCTAACTCCTGTGCTCAGGCAATCCTTTTCTCTCAACCTCCCAAGCAGCTGGAACTATAGGCATATGCAGATAATTTTAACAAGGAAATTTATCCGTACGGATAATTTATCCGTACCCAGCAGATAATTTTAACAAGGAAAATAAATCCATCTATTTCACCAAGACCTTTTTATAACTAATAATTATAACAATGTAGGCTGGCATGGTGGCTCACGCCTGTAATCCCAGCACTTTGGGAGTTTAAGGAGGGCGGATCACGAGATCAGGAGATCGAGACCATCCTGGCTAACAAGGTGAAACCCCGTCTCTACTAAAAAAAAAAAAATACAAAAAAAAAAAAAAAAAAATTGCCGGGCATGGTGTCGGGCGCCTGTAGTCCTAGCTACTCGGGACGCTGAAGCAGGAGAATGGCGTGAACACAGGAGGCGGAGCTTGCGGTGAGCCCAGATCACGCCACTGCACTCCAGCCTGAGCAACAGAGCGAGACTCCATCTAAAAAAAAAAAAAAAAAAAGTATAATAATTGTATCACTTACGTACTAATAACCATTAGGAGAATTTTAGGAAAAAAGTTGAACTTTGAATCATAAAAACATAGAAAAAAATCATTTTGCATGTAGTTTTATTGTAATAAATTATAAAGGGTAATTAGAAAAATGCTTGAGGATATAGTTGTATTAGAATAATATTCCGGGCCGGGCGCGGTGGCTCACGCCTGTAATCCCAGCACTTTGGGAGGCCGAGGCGGGCGGATCACAAGCTCACGAGATCGAGACCACGGTGAAACCCCGTCTCTACTAAAAATACAAAAAAATTAGCCGGGCGCGGTTGTGGGCGCCTGTAGTCCCAGCTACTCGGGAGGCTGAGGCAGGAGAATGGCGTGAACCCGGGAGGCGGAGCTTGCAGTGAGCTGAGATCCGGCCACTGCACTCCAGCCTGGGCGACAGAGCGAGACTCCGTCTCAAAAAAAAAAAAAAAAAAAAAAAAAAAAAAAAAAAAAAAAAAAAAAAAGAATAATATTCCATGGGACCAAAATTTAAGAAAATAGAAAAAAATTTAAGGGGAAAAAAATATGTAAAATGCTTGTCAACAGAGAGTTTTTCGATTATTTTTAAATTGATAATACACTATTTAATATATCAATATTTGTAATATGCTGGAATTTATAACTTTGCAACTATAAAATTATGACATAATTTTATATGTTAACTTACAAATGTGAAAAAGGTACCTTTTTGTTGTCCAAGATTCTTTTTTTTTTTTTTTTTTTTTTTTTTTTTTTGAGACGGAGTCTCGCTCTGTCACTCAGGTTGGAGTGCAGTAGCACGATCTTGGCTCACTCCAACCTTCGCCACCCGGGTTCAAGCAATTCTCCTGCCTCAACCTCCTGAGTAGCTGGGATTACAGGCATCCACCACTTCGCCTGGCTAATTTTTGTGTTTTTTTTTTTTAGAGACGCGGTTTCACCATGTTGTCCAGGATGGTCTTGAATTCCTGATATCAGGTGATCCACCCGCCTCGGCCTCCTAAAGTGCTGGGATTACGGGCCTGAGTCACAGTGTCTGACCTGTTGTCCAAAATTATTTCAGAGATTTGTCAAAAAATGAGTGAAGGTGTCTGATGACAGACACTGTTAATTGTTTGCCACTACACGTTCTTCGCTTTTCTTGTTGTAATATAGCTCCTGATGTTATCAAGCTAAACGACTCAGCTGGAGATTCCATTTGCCCCTTCTAATGGATGTAGCTGTGCCTGTGCCACCAACAGAATGTGAGGTAAAGTGGTGTGTGTGACTTCTGCATTGTTAGCCTGAAGGAAACTACTTGCCTTCTACTTTAGCGCTTAATCTTTCAACCTCTGGTATTTGGCAATGGCTGAGCAGTTATTTTGTACCCCAAAATGAAAATAATACATGAAAGAGAATATCAGTCAACAAACCCCAGATTGCCTCATCTTGGATTTGCAAAATGAATGAAATAACCTCTTTAATTTAAATTACTATTTGTAGTGTTTCTTATTTACAGCATCAAATTATACATTCTAAGTAATAGAATGCTACATGGCAATACATGCCGCATAGCAAAATAAATGGAAGGAGACTGACTATATTATTTAAGATGTTAAAAATGCAAATGTAGTGTAGTACCTGGATATTGTACTGGGCATAATGAGCTTGGACTTCAGTCTTCACTTTGACATGATATGGCTGTTTTCCTTGAACAAATAATTTTACTTCTCTAAAGCTATTTCCTCAATAAAGGAAACTGATTATATATTTCAGGGTCTTATTAGTTAAATTATAGTGCTTTTTAAAATTTTTGTAGAGAAGACCGGGGGAAGTTTCGAGATAAGTTATTTAAATTGGGCCTTGAAAGATAATTTAATTGATGCTTCTGTAAGATCTAAATCATGGAGTAAAAATATACATCTCCTAGAGTCCTCTAATAATTTACATAGGGGTAGAATAAATTGAGTTCATAGGACAATCGTGTTCCTTAAAGCTGAAATATGTATACTGAATGAAGCAGCTAGACTAGACTGAAATGCAAATGCTGCTTAATAGATTACTAACGATCTCCAACCTTTCCTTATATTTAAATGATCTTGAAATTTTGATTCTTAGCAGACTCTAATATATAACACAAATAATACAGGCCAACACTGGTCATGAGCGTGATCAGGGTAACTAAGAACATTTCATTCTATTACAAATAAATAAGGTCTTGGCAGTTGAATGTGAGAAAATTTGGAGTAAGAGGACTAGAAAACAAGATAAGTGATTCACAAGTTAATTTAAACAGGTAAAATGTTAGTGAGGTTTATAATGAGAGTACATTAGCTCTGTTAAATTCTAAGTGCTTTACATTATGTAAAGTTACAAATTATTAAGCAAATTGATATCTGAAATCATTTACAATTTATGTCAACCACCTAGTAAAAAAAAAAAAGCAAGCTTGGCCAGCTGTGGTTGCTTACGCCTGTAATCCCAGCACTCCGGGAGGCTGAGGCAGGCAGATCACAAGATCAGGAGTTCGGGACAAGCCTGGCCAACATATTGAAACCCCGTCTCTACTAAAAATACAAAAATTAATCTGGTGAGGTGGCGTGCACCTGTAGTCCCAGCTACTTGGGAGGGTGAGGCAGAAGAAGTGCTTGAACCCAGGAGGTGGAGGTTGCAGTGAGCCAAGATTGTACCACTGCACTCTAGCCTGGGTGACAGAACGAGATTCTGTCTCAAAAAAAAAAAAAAAAAAAAGAAAGAAAAGAAAAAAGAAAATGAAAGAAAAGAAAAGAATAAAGGCAAGCTTTACAACACTACTGTATGTACCTGTAACGTACCCAAGCTTTGTTATGAATTTTAATGTTATTTAAAATTTAAAACAATACTGTAGAAAAAGAAACCCAAGACAACACTGTCACATTATTTTTCCATGTTATTAGATAGGATTAAATTGAAAACCAGAGAATTAAATAACGTCTCTAAAGTTGCAAAGCTAATGCTGTAGGATTACTACTCAGGCCTACTGGACTCTGAAATTTATGCTTTTCCAATATCACACACTCCCTTGCACTGCATTAATTTTTTTCTACTTCAGTCCATTCTTACTTTTTCCACATCAAATCTTTTGAGGAAACCACAAACTGTATCCATTTAGAATGTGCAGTTTGAAGGGTTCTTACAGCTATATACCATCAAGACGCAGATATTTCTGTTTTCCTCAAAAGATTCCTCATGATCCTTTACAGTCCATAGTCCCCTTCTCCATCCTGCTCAGGCAGCAGGAACACTGATCTTTCCTGTCACTATAGATTCGTTATTTTATGTTAATGAAATCGTAACGCATATACTTTTAGTTTCTGTGTCTTGAAATCTAATAATTTTAAGATTCTTTCATGTTATGTGTTTCACAAGCGGTTTTCATTTTAGGAAGTATTTCGTTTTATGGAACATCACATTTTATTTATTTAATTATTGATGGAACATTTGGGTATAAGTATGTTTGTGAATATGTTTTCATTTCTTATGGGGAAATAATGCCTCGGAGAAGAATTGGCTGGGTATATGGTTGATTTTTGAAGAAATGTATCCTGAATAGAGTTTGCAGGACCGGAAATTGCTCTTGGTGAGTCAGTGGGTATGTGGTGAGTGAAAGTGAAGACTTAGGACCTTACTGTGCACTACCATAGACTTTATAAATGCTATACACTTATAGGCTACTGAAAATTTATTTAATTTTTTTCTTTCTTCAGTAAAAATTAACTGTAACTTACTATAACTTTGTCACTTTATAAATTTTAATTTTAAAAACTTTTTGGCTCTTTTGTAATGATAGCTTAAAATACAACACATTGTACAGCTGTACAAAAACAACCTTATTATATAAACTTTTTTCTATTTTTTTCTTCACTTTTTAAACTATTTTGTTAATGATGAAGACACAAACATGAACATTAGCCTAGGCCTATGCAAGGCCAGTATCATAAATATCACTGTCTTCCAACCCCACATCTTGCCCCACTGAAGGTCTTCAGGAACAATCACATGCATGGAGCTGTCATATTTCACGATAATAATGCTTTTATCTCCTTACAGTATTAACTAGAACTGTATTTTATAACAAGACCAAATCACTAACTGGTACTGATATAGATAAGAAAGGTAAAGTGTATGGAGACTTTCAAAGCCCCAATCTCTGTGTTTTTATTGTGAAAGAAGGATGATCTTGCTATAAAATACAGTTCTAGTTAATACTGTAAGTTAAATCTTTAGCATAAGGCCTAGGACAGATATTATATATTTTTTCAAATTCTTTTGTTTAGAAAATTAAAATTACCAAGAAAAATATAAATACCCAGAATGTATTAAAATTCAGTTTTCCTTAATAACGCATATTTAAATGAAACATCTTTACACAAAGTGGGTAAAGTTAAATCATTAGCTCTTTCCTAGTACAGATTATCAAAAAAGAGAAGTTGATATCTCCTAGAAAGCATAAGCTCACAGGCTAAAATGCAAATCACTGAAAAATGAAGTACCTCAAAAAAAAAAAAACCAGAAACTGGACAACAAAGATCACCTGGAGAGAATTAAGGAAGCAGTAAACAAGTAATTTAAAGTAAGCACGGTAAGCATATTTAAGGAGAAAAAAGATGATATTAGCAATATGAAACAAATGTAAGACATGAAAAAGATAAAAGAGAAATACAGGCATATATGTATAAAACAGCAAACACGATCTAATACTCGGTGAAAGATTATAATTAATCTACTTACTAAAGAATAAATCCGAAAAGTTTATGAGGATATTAATGAGTGCTTACAATTTTAATGATCATAAAAGTGCAAATAACAACAAAAAATGACAAACCACTTATTTTTTTTGACTGGTGAAAATTTAGAAAGCTAGAGGGTGTTATTTATTGGACAGAAGTAGGAGTAACAGCACTGGCGTGGACTGCAGGTAGAAGTATAGGGTTTGTCATATGCAAAGCCCTATATTACTTTTTAAAAAATATATTCTTATTTATCTTGGATATGTAATAGCTACAAATATATATGAGAAGAACGAAAGCTAATACTCTTACCTCAAAAATAAAAGTCGTGAAAAGTTAAGTTGTTCAACATATTGCCAGAGTACCGAATTTATACTTGTTTATCTGAAAGTAAACTTAATTGAGCAGTTAATGGTAAGTTTACTCTGTCTAGAACATCAAAGAAATCTTCCACTCAGAAAAAATAAAATCACTCTGTATGGAATCCACATGCAAAATGAATCCTTATCTCAAAATAAAATCTATCCTCCTTGAAGCTGCTTGAAAAAATAAGTACTCAGAGAATCTGGAGCTACGTTCCTGGACTTTTTATATAAGAGAGCAGGGATTTAGTGGGCACCATTTATCTTAATAGGGAAAGAGACAGACCTACCACCAGTTTTACAAAAATTAGAAATTTCAACTTTTCATGGATTTTGGTAAATTTGAAATTTGAAAAATAAATCTATTATAAATTGTAATTTTATGTCAATTTGCACTTGTTCTAAATCTGACTACTTCACTCTGTAAATTTTATAAATGGTCTTCTTTATCACCCCTTCCCCATAAAATCTGTCCTGAAACTCATGTGTCCTGAATCACAATCTTATTAATTTCATAGGTGGAAATTTAAAAATGGAAACAAAATAATGCAACAGAAACTCTTAACTAGTCAAAGAAACTCGAGTATATTTGTACATGCGGTATTTATGTATCTGTGTTTGATGCTGTCATAATGTCAAACTAGCTAGGATGAGCCACATTTTCCAGCATTCACTTTCCTGTATGTTCTCCTTAGGAAAGACATTCTCTTTAGGAAAAACCACAAGGACAATTCTTGGTATATTTTGAAAGCCAAAGGGGAGCAGCAACTATTTTGCAGCACACATATACATTGTCGTGAGCAGCTGATTCACCTCATTGGTGTGAAGCAACAGTTGCTCTCCCTTCTCAAGCTCACCTATCAGTTTCTTGCATCTGTGAACCAAATGTGTGTTTAGTTCGGTGTCAAAGGCCCCGTTCCTGAAGTCTGCCATTACTGCCAAGGTCAGGGGCAACAAAAGCAGCTACTGGCTTCAGTGGAGTTTTAGATCATGTATATGAATTCTCGCCTGTCCTTGATCTGACTCACGTCACATCCATCTTCCCCTCGTGACTGCCTGCCCTGTGGACTCAGAGCTCCAGCATCAGACTTGGAGAAGACAGCCTTGCAGGGATTGCTTAATTAGCTTCTTAAATTGTGTAAGGCACAATTAGTTATGTTAGTGCAGATGTAATATTTCTTACTATAAACATGTATGTAAATATCCTCCCTTACTGCTTCTGCTTCTGTGGTAGAACCTTGACTGGTAAAGTGTGTGTGTGTGTGTGTGTGTGTGTGTGTGTGTGTGTGTGTGTGTCTCTGTGTGTGTGTGTCTGTGTGTGTGCCTGTTTGTGTTTTATTGTAACAATCTTATAAAATAGTTTCATAATAAAATAGTTTTGGACAGGAGTACAGGAGGAAAATGAATCAAAAAGAGGTTTAACAACTTGTCCAAGGTGAAATAGGAGGTCATGCAATCAGGATTGGAAGTTGGTCATATAAGTCTCATTTTAAATAAGAGGAAGAAGATGGGGCAATCCACGTAGTTACACAGTTCCTGACACATAGTAGGTATTCACAAGACATTATTTTTCTCTTTCTGGGTGATTTTCCACACCAAATGGCTCAGCTGAGAGTCCAAGAATCCATATAAACTATAGAGAGCATGCATTTCCTGAACACGCAGAGAATGAACAGGAAACACAGACAATGGTTTGCTTTTATTATCATTGTACTGTTCTCTCAAGGTGAACCAGAAATGAATGATTAATCACCTGCCTACATTTGGCTTTATTTATAAAATCTCACACAATCAATAATTGATTGTTCTCTGAGGTACCAACTCAGACACTGAAAATGGCATGTTCCTTCCTTCCAGCAAGGAAAAAGAAATGCACTTGATTTTTTGGAGATAATGGGGGCAGGAGAGGAGAAAGTTTGACAGTGACTATGGAGATTTGATAGGGTCTTATCTTAAGCGGCAGAATGCCAGCAGAAACAATTGGGGGTTATTGTTTCTCTCACACTCAAAGACAAAAGGCTCACTTCTAGCTAAGTATAAAATAATTTTCAGTAGAATGAAATGACATCCATTAATTAGCGGTGACAGCATTTGCTGCTTCTTCTTTTCCCTCCAAATTAGAGTTTAATTTCAGCCAGGCTTGCCTGGAAAAAGATGAAAATGAAGAATCTGAAATTTTTAATATGCCCATTTAATCTCCATCATTTTCTGTCTTCCACAGTAATTTTTACTTAGGCCAATTTAGTAATGATAAGTTTTACACAAATTTTAATCATCTTTAAAAATATTGTCAAGAAAGAATTTAAAATAAAGGATCAAACCATATTTTTCTCTGATGAGAGCAAGTGAGTAGTGTCATATTTACCAAGAGGTACAAAAGCAAAAGTGATGAATCATTCAGACTGCAAGGGATACAATCTAAATTTCTAATCACAGCAAACAATACCAAAGTGTTTTACCTACTGGGGAAGCTAAGTTGATTGATTTAAATTGCCAGATTTTGGTATCAAGATGATGCTGGCCTCATAGAATTAGTTGGGAGGGAGTCACTCCACCTCAACTTTTTGGAACAGTTTCAGTAGGAATGGTATCAGCTCATCCTTATATATCTGTTAGAATTCGGCTGTGAATACATTTGGTCCTGTTAGAATTCGGCTGTGAATACATTTGGTCCTGGGCTTTCTTTTTTTTTTTTTTTTTTTGGTTTGTAGAATACTCATTACAGATTCAATTTTGGAGTTTATTATTGATCTGTGCAGGGAATGAGTTTCTTTCTGGTTCAGTCTTGGGAGGGTGGATGTGTCCAGGAATTAATTCAGCACTTCCAAGTTGTCTAGTTTGTGTGCACAGAAGTGTTCATAGTAGTCTCTGATGGTTGTTTGTATTTCTGTGGGGTTAGTGGAAATCCCCCTTGGCATTTCTGGTTGTGTTTATTTGGAGCTTCTGTCTTTTCTCCTTTATTAATCTAGCTGGAAGCCTATCTATCTTATTAAATTATTTTCAAAAACAAAAAACAAAAAACAAAAAACACCACAACTCCCAGTTTCCTTGATATTTTGAAATTATTTTTGTGTCTTGACCTGATCTTGAGTTCAGCTCTGATTTTATTTCTTGTCTTCTGCTAGATTTGGAGTTGGTTTTATCTTGCTTTTTGTAGCTCTATTCATTGTGATGTCAGGATGTTAATTTGAGATCTTTCTAACTTTTTGATGTGGGAATTTATTCCTATATATTGTTCTCTTAACACTGCATAGTTGTGTCCCAGAGATTCTGGAATGTTGTATCTTTGTTTTCATTAGATTCAAAGAACTTCCTAATTTCTACCTTAATTTTATTATGTACTCCAAAGCCATTCAGGATCATGTTTAATCTCCATGTAATTGCATGGTTTTGAGTGAACTTTTATCTTGATTTCTATTTTTATCTTGCTGTGGTCTGAGAGTGTGTTTGATATAATTTCAGTTCTTTGCATTTATTGAGAATTGTTTTATCCAATTGCCTAGTTGATTTTAGAGTAAGTGTCATGTGGTGAAGAAAAGAATCCACATTCTGTTGTTTTGGGATGGTGAGTCTGCAGAGGTCTATCAGATCCATTTGGTCCAATGTTGAATTCAAGTCCTGAATTTCTTTGTCAATTTTCTGCCTTTATGATCTGTCTAATACTGTCAGGGGAGTGTTGAAGACTCCTCTTATTGTGTGAGAGTCTAAGTCTCTTTATAGGTCTCTAAGACCTTGCTTTATAAATGTATGTGCTTCTATGTTGGGTGCATATGTATTTGGATAGTTAAGTCTTCTTGTTGAATTGAATCCTTTATCATTATGTAGTGCTCTACTTTGTCTTTTTTTATTTTTGTTGGTTTAAACTCTGTTTTACCTGTAATTAGTATAATAACCCTTGCTTTTTTTTTTGGATTTCCATTTTCTTGGTAAATTTTCATCCATCCCTTTATTTTGAGCCTATGTGTGTCATTGTGTGTGAGTTGGGTCTCTTGAAGACAGCATACCATTGGGTCTTGCTTTTTTATCCAACTTGCCACTCTCTTTTAAATGGGGTATGTAACCCATTTACATTCAAGGTTAGTATTGATATGTGTGCATCTGATTCTATCATTGTGTTGTTAGCTGCTTATTAAGCTGGCTTGTTTATTTGGCTGCATTATGGTGTCACTGCTCTGTGTACTTAGGTGTGTTTCTGTATTGGCTGGTAATGGTCTTTGCTTTCCAAATTTTAGTGCTCCATTCAAGATCTCTCATAAGGTGAATCTCATGGTAACAATGTCCCTCAGCATTTGCTTATCTGAAAAAGATCTTATGTTTCCTTCACTTAGGAATCTTAGTTTGGCTGGATATTAAATTCTTGGTTGATATTTTAATTTAAGTATGTTGAATATAGAGTTGCAGTCACTTCTGACTTGTAAGGTTTCTGCTGAGAGGTCCACTGTTAGCCTGAAGGGGTTCACTTTGAAGGTGACCTGCCCTTTTTTTCTACCTGCCTTTAACATTATTTCTTTTGCTTCTGCCTTGGAAAATCTGATGATTATTTACCTTGGGGATGATCTTCTTTTGTAAAATCTTGCAGGGGTTCTCTGTATTTCTGAAATTTTACTGTTTGCCTCGCTACAGGGGTTGAGAAGTTTTCACGGACAATATCCTGTAATATATTTTCCAAGTTGTTTTCTTTCTTTACATCTCTTTCAGGGATGCCTATGATTCATAGATTTGGCCTCTTTACATAATCCCATGTTTCTTGGAGGTTTTTAATCATTCATTTTCATTCTTTTCTTTATTTTTTGTCTGACTGTCTTATTTCAGACACTCAGTCTTCAAGTTCTGAGATTCTTTCCTCAGAATGATCTTTTCTGCTGTTAATACTTGCAGTTGCACTATGAAATTCTTGCAATGTGTTTTCAAGCTCTATCAGATCAGTTAGATTCCTTTTTACACCAGTCATTTTTTCTTTCAGCCCCTGTATCATTTTATTGTGATTCTTAGTTTCCTTGGACTGGGTTTTGCCATTCTGAATCTCAGCAACTTTTGTTCCTATCCATAGTCTGAATTCTATTTCTGTCATTTCAGTCATCTCAGCATGGTTAAGAATCTTTGCTGGAGAAATATTGTGATTGTTTGGAAGACATAAAACACTCTGGCCTTTTGAGTTACCAGAGTTCTTGTGTTGGTTCTTTCTCTTCTCTGTGTGTGGTTATGCCTTTAACTGCAGTGTAGATTGATTACAGTCAGTAGACTTTTTTTCTGGTTGCATTCACAGGGCTGAGGCTTTGTGCATGGTTGGTCATTATTTGTAGTTGACTACTTGCCTTTGGTTTCACAAGGGCATATGTGTCAGGTATTTTTGGTGTTGAAGATTTGGGGTGTGATCCAGTAGGTGGTGCTTAGGCATAGTGGTCAGTTTGTAGGCTTGTGCCCAGTCATTTGGCTACCCTATATTTCCTCATGGTTGCAGCCTTGCTTCCTCTCAATGCTCTGAAATTGTGTTCTCCTCTCCCATTTCAGTATTAGGTTGAAGATTGTGGCTTAGTACTCCCAGACTGCTCACTGAAGCTCTGAGGTGATCTCATGGTTTATATTTCTTCTTCAACTTGCAGGCAACAGAGAAGGGAGCTGAACAGTGGTTATATCCCCTGGTCTTTTACTTGTCTCCTTGAGGCTTCACCTCAGAGAGATGCAGGTCAGCAATTGCTTGGTGTGATCAGTCCAGGATGAGGGAGTCAGTGTTGTGGATCCAATTCAGGGGTTTCATGCCTGGCAATGAGCAGAGTGTGGGGATAAGACCCAGGGGAGACAGACTGGCCTCCTCACCTTGGGTTGACTACAGCTTTTTGGAGGTGTGGATAAGGCATTTAGGGTATTTGTTCCTTTGTTAATCTGAAGGTAGCAGGGTTAGTCCCATGGCAGAGGCAGTGACAAAGAGGTTTTCAGTTGCCCCTGGGCCTCTACCTCTGAGAAATATGCAGCCACTGTTACTGGGAGTATTCGGCCAGTGGAGTGGGGTGACTATACTGCTGGAATGAACTTGGGGCTTCCCTTGTTGGGGATAAGGAAGTGGAGGACTTACCAGAAGGAGAGACTGGTCACCGCTCCATATGGTGACTGTGGCAAGCTTTAAGCTCAAGTGTAGCCTTCAGGCTCTTTATTTCTTCCCCAGACTGAGGACAGCAGTGATAGAAATGCTGCTCTGACAATGGAAGAGGGACTGTTGTATACCTCTGGGGGCTTCTCCTCGGGGAAACTCTGTATCACTATCAGCGGGAATATGCAGCCACAGGTAGTGAGCCACAGTCATGAGCCAGGGTCCCTGCCTGGTGAAGAGTGGTAGTTAGGGGTTCCCCAGGAAGAGGGGCTGGATTCCTCTTTGTATGGTGGCTATAGTGTGCTGGAGGTACCAGCATAGTGACTAGGCTCCTTCCTTCCCCAGATGTAAGGTTTTCAGGGTGGTACCACTGGAACTGCAGTGGTGCAGGGGTTGTGTGTTGACTCTTGAATTTTACCCTTGGAGAAATGTTGGACTGCCTCTGATTGGAGTGATCAGGCAGTGGGAGGGTGGTTGTGCTGGAGTCTCAGGTCACACGGCTCTGCCCAATGAGAAGTGAGGACCAGAACCTGTGTGAAGAACAGTCTGGCCCTTTTCCATTAAGTATTTTGATATGATTTGGCTGTATCCCCTCCAAATCTCATCTTGAACTGTAGCTCCCATAATTCCCATGTATTGAGGGAGGGGCCAGGTGGGTGATAATTGAATCATGGGGGTGGTTCCCCTCATGCTGTTTTCATGGTAGTGAATAAGTCTCATGAGATCTGATGGTTTTATAAGGGGTTTCCCTTTTCACTTGATTCTCATTCTCTGCCGGCTGCCATGTAAGACCTACTTTTTACCTTCTGCCATGATTATGAGCCCTCCTAAGCCACATGGAACCATGAGTCCATTAAACCTCTTTTCCTTTATAAATTACCCAGTCTGAGGTATGTCTTCATCAGCAGTGTGAAAATGGCAAATTGTGAATTTAATGTCAGCAGTGTGAATGCAGTAAATTGGTACGGGGAGAGTGGGGCATTGCTGTAAAGATAACCAAAAATGTGGAAGCAGTAACAGGCAGTGATTGGAATATTTTGGAGGGCTCAGATAGAAGAAAGGAAAATGTGGGAAACTTTGAAACTTTCTAGAGACTTGCTGAATGGCTGTGACCAAAATGCAGACAATGACATAGACAATGAAATCCAGGCTGAGGTGGTCTCCAACGGAGATGAGGAAGTTGTTGAGAACTGGAGTAAAGGTAAATGTTGCTATGTTTTAGCAAAGAGAGTGGTGGCACTTTGTCCCTGCCCTAGAGATATGTGGAATTTTGAACTTAAAGGAGATGATTTAGGGTATCTGGTAGAAGAAATTCTAAGCCTCAATGCATTCAAGAAGTGACCTGGGTGCTGTTAAAAGCATTCCATTTTAAAAGGAAAACAGGATGAAAATTCAAAAAATTTGCAGCCTGCAATGGGATAGAAAAGAAAACCCCATTTTCTGAGGAGAAATTGAAGCCTCTTGCAGAAATTTGCATAAGTAACCTGAAGCCAAATGTTAATCACCAAGACAAAGGGGAAAGTGTCTCCAGGGCAGGTCAGAGACCTTTGCGGCACCTCCTCCCATCCAGGCCAGGAGGCCTAGGAGAAAATGGGCTTGGCCCAGAGTCCCCCTGCTGTGTGCAGCCTAGGAACTTGGTGTCCTGCATCCCAGCCACTCCAGTCATGGCTAATAGAGGCTAAAGTACAGCTTGGGCCATGACTTCAGATGGCACGAGGGTACAAGCCTTGGCAGCTTCAACGTGATGTTGAGCCTGCCGGTGCACAGAAGTCAAGAATTGAGGTTTGGTAACCTCCACTTAAATCTCAGATGATGTATGGAAATGCCTCTATGTCTAGGCAGAGGTGGACTGCAGGGGCGGGGCCCTCCTTGAGAACCTCTTCTAGGGCAGTGCAGAAGGGAAATGTGGGGTTGAAACCCCCACACAGAGTTCCCACTGGGGCACTGCCTAGTGGAACTGTGAGAAGAGGGCCACTGTTCTCCAGAACCCAGAATGATAGATTCCACTGACAGTCTGAACCATGCACCTGGAAAAACCACAGACACTCAGTGCCAGCCTGTGAAAACAGCTGAGAGGGAGGCTGTAACCCTGCAAAGCCACAGAAGCAAAGCTGCTCAAGACCATGGGAACCCCCTTCTTGCATCAGCATGACCTGGATAAGAGACATGAACTCAAATGAGATCAGTTTGGATTTTTAAGATTTGATTGCCCCACTAAATTTTGGACTTCCATGGGGCCTGTAGCTGTTTTATTTATTTATTTATTTTCAAATTTCTCTCATTTGGAATGGCTGTATTTACCCAATACCTGTACCCCCATTGTATCTAGGAAGTAACCAACTTGCTTTCGATTTTACAGGCTCATAGGCAGATGGGACTTGCCTTGTCTCAGATGAGACTTTTGACTGTGGACTTTTGAATTAATGCTAAAATGAGTTAAGACTTTGGGGGACTGTTGGGAAAGCATGATTGGTTTTGAAATGTTGGACATGAGATTTGGGAAGGGCCAAGGGCAGAATGCTATACTTTGGCTGTGTCCTCACCTAAAATCATCTTGAATTTTAGCTCCCATGAGTCCAATGGGTTGTGGGAAAGAACTGGTGAGAGACAATTTAATCATGGGGGCAGTTGCCCCCATATTTTTCTCATGGTAGTGAATAACTCTCAAGGAGTCTGATGGTTTCCCAAGGGGTTTCCCTTTCACTTGCTTCTCATTCTGTCTGTGCCTGCTGCCATGTACGATGTGCCTTTTGCCTTCTGCCATGATTGTGAGACCTCCCCAGCCATGTGGAACTTTGAGTCCATTAAATCTCTTTTCCTTTATAAATTACCCAGTCTCGGGTATGTCTTCATCAGCAGTGTGAAAATGGACTAACACATAGTTGCTCCATGCTGGGGGTTTGGACCTGCTTCTCGGCCCCACAGACAATCCAGTCTGGAGACAGCAAGGTCAAGGGCTGTAAGACAGGAAAGATAGCAACCTGCCCCTACCACTGCAAGTTCTGTTCCAGGGAGCTGCAGAGCTGACGAGGAGTTTCTAGAGACTCAGGCCTGAAGGACCTGCCGAGTCGGGAGATATGGGATTGGAGGCCCACATAACGAATAGTCTGGCCACTTAGGGCTGCTGCTGTGTGCTGGGTGTCCACTCTAGTGCCTAGTCACCTCAAATGTTCCAGTACTTAAAGGGATCAACAGTGAAGGCTGTGAAATAGCAAAGATGGTGGCCTGCCCCTCCCTCTGGGAGCTCCATCACAAGGAGGTACGGGCCTGTTGCCAGCCCTGATACACCTGCAGGAAGTGGCTGGAGACCCCAGGAAGAAGATCCCACCCAGCGAGGAGGACCAGGATTGGGGACCCACATAAAAAAGCAGTTTGGCCATTTTTCCATAGGGTAGCTGTGCTTTGTTGGGGGTCTTCTCCAGCCCTGGTCACTTCCGACTCTCTAAAGATTGAAGGTAACACCAGCTAAGGCTGCTAAACAGCAAAGATGGTAGTCCACCCTTCCCTCTGAGAGCTCCTTCACAGGGAGGTTTGAAACTGCTGCCGGCCAGAAAACACCAGCAGGGTAGCTGGAGACCCCTGAGGAGCTCCTGCCCAGTGAGGAGAAATGGGATCAGGGACCCATGTAAGAAAGCAGTCTGGCTGCTTTAATTTAATTTAATTATTATTAAATTAATTAAATTATTTATTTATTAAATTATTAATTTAAATATTATTATTATTATTATTATTATTGAGACGGAGTCTCTCTATTGTCCAGGCTAGAGTGCAATGGCATGATCTCGGCTCACTGCAACCTCCACCTCCCAGTTCAAGCGATTCTCCTGCCTCATCTTCCTGAGTAGCTAGGATTACAGGCACACACCACCAAGTCCAGCTAATTTTGTATTTTTAGTAGAGACAGTGTTTCACCATGTCATGCTGGTCTTGAACCATGCTGGTCAGACTGGTCTCGAACTCCTGACTTCGTGATCTGCCCGCCTCGGCTTCCCAAAGTGCTGGGATAACAGGCATGAGCCACCACGCCCAGCCTTGGCTGCTTCTTTTGTAAAGCAGCTACGCTGTGCTGGTGGTCCGTTCTATACCCTAGTAGCCTCAGATTCTCCAAAGTCCAAAGGCAAGAATGACTAAGGCTGTGAAACAGCAAAAATGGCAGCCCAACCCTCCCTCTGGGAACTCCATCCCAGGAAGGTTTGAACTGCTGTCAGTGGAAAAATACCAGCAGGGGCGACTGTAGACCCTGGTCTGGAGATTCCACACAGTTAAGAGAAATGAGATCTGTGTTCCATTCAAATAAAGTATTCTGACCACTTCTTCGTGGAGTTACGAAGTGTACTGGAAACCTCTCCAGTGTCTAGTTGCCTCAGCCTCCCCAGAGCCCAAAGGCAAAAAGAGCTAAAGCTGTGGTACAGCAAAGATGGCAAAGAGAGCTCCATCTCAGGGAGTTGCAACGCTGCTACTGATGGCTGTGGGTTTTATCCTGCACGGGGTTTTGGAAGTGTGACCGACAGACCATTGCTGCTCAGCTTTCTGGATTAAGCCCTTTTCCTAGGGGTATGTATGGGGATCCAACCTCCCACTTTGCAGGAGTTGCAGTCACTTATCCCAGGAAGCTTGGGTAACTAAGGCTCCCGGGGCTCCACGTGTGCCTGAGTGGCTGTTCTGTGGAGACTCCACATAGCTCTGCATGCCAGAATGAAGGCCCTGGTGGGATGGATTCATGAGGGGATCTCCTGACCCAAGAGTCGCAAACATCCTTGGGAGAAGCGTGAATCTCTGGGGTTACTCACTCAGTCATTGCTTTCCTGGGCTTCTCTGGCGCTGTGTCATTCCCAAGTGGGCTGTCATGCTGACTTGCTTTACTACTTTCTCTGCGGGTCCAGTTGTTTCCTGGATGAGACCCAGTGCATGCACCTGGATGTTTCAGTTGAAGGTGCTGTATTTACTCACCCCTTCCATTTCTCTCCATTAGAGAGGTGCATGCTAGCAGCTTCTAGTCAGCTATCTGGGCCATAACCTCAGGATTTTCTTTTACTGTATTTATTTTGTTGTTCTTTTCTTCTTCTTCTTCTTATTTTTTAAGAGTTGATCTCCATTTTACTTTGCATCTGGTTCTACCTACTTACAAATTAAATGTCTGGTTTCATGCTTTCACTGTGACCCTAAAAAGAGACACCTTACGTTTTTTTTCAACAATAGATAACTCTTATAGGTAACCATTAAACAGTGGCAGAAATTTAAACAGTTACCTACAAATATTATATGAAAGTGGAGCAAAGCATCATCATAAATATTTTAGTTATGATGGAGGCATACTCTATGAAGAAACAACAAAAGAGAATTTTACTGTATTAACAAATGTGTTCAATTTTGCATGAAACTGTTTATCAGTAAAATAATGCAAGTAAAAATAAGGTAATAATAATTTCTTTCCAAAGTTTTGGAAAATGTTGGTAGTCATAAATGTTGGTAGTTTTTATTTTTTTAGTTTGTGGTATATAAATTCTTGGTATTTTGATTGTAATTTTTTTCAAGGTAGCTTTTGTTCCCAGAATTGTGTGAACAAGTCTGTGACAATGATGCAGTAATGATGATATACCTCAGAATAGCACTACTTAAATGCCACCTGTAAAAACAGCAGGAAGGCAATATAGTGAGGAACAGAACAGCAGGTAAGACGGTGTTTGTGTAAGCGCTAGCCATGTAGTTGTTAAAGCTAATGAGGTGTAAAAGGTAATGCGACTTATCTTGTCTTGTCCAGAGTTTGGAAGCATATTGTAGAGTAAGTCCCAAGAGAAAATGATGGAAAATTGCCTAGATAGAGTGAAATCAATGGCCAACAGAACAAATGACTTTTGTTTCTTGAGTCTACAATAACCAGGTGCCGAGTTAGTAGAAAGGAGTGTGTTGACCTACAGGTCCTTAGAGATATATATGATATCATATATGTGATATCATATATGATATAGGGATATTTTATTATTTTTAAAATTTATTTAATGCTTCCCAATGCTGAAAAGAGATCTCCATGAATGTGTGAAATTTCTCTTTGAAATTGGGCAGTAAGAAGTGAACCACGATGAGTTTCATCCCCAGGAATTAAAGCACTAAAGGAAAGTGAGGATGATATTTCATTTCTTATAATCAGTCAAATAAGGAGGCAGAGTGAGATCAAGTCATGAAAAGTTTCATAATTTGTTGATAACATCAGATATTTTTTCCTCCTTCTGTCCCAACAAGATGAATCTTGGCTTAGTCATCATATTAAGTATAAAGGTAATATATACTTAATATTAAAACACAATGGTATAAACATAAGCCCTGTATGTAAATTTGTAATTACCTGTATATCACCTAGTAACTGTTAAAGATTAGAAAAAGTTATCTTAAAAGTTAAATATTTTGAAAATTCGGATTTTTGTTGCGAAATCTTTCTTTCTTTCTTTTTCTTTCTTTCTTTCTTTTTCTTTCTTTCTTTCCCTCCCTCCCTCCCTTCCTTCCTCCCTCCCTCCCTCCCTCCCTTTCTTTCTCTCTCTTTCTTTCTTTCTTTCTTTCTTTCTTTCTTTCTTTCTTTTCTTTCTTTCTCTTTCTTTCTTTCTTTCTTTTTCATTTTGTAGCTTGATGAATATCAAATTTTATCATGCACTTACACTGTGGAAATCATCTGTATGCAAAAAAACCATGTATGCTATGCATGGCAGATTTAGGAAAATGTCAAAAAAATGTTGCATAATTTAAAAGTATTTGATGATAGCCCATATGAGACTTTATAGTCTAATTCCAAGCAAAACACAGTCTCAGCTATGTGAATATATTCTGTGTGCATATATATGTATGTGTATTTATATATATATAGTATGTGTATATATATTTTTGTATATATACACACACACTAGACATAATATGTGTGTGTATATATAGATACACACACTATACATAGTGTGTATATATATATTTATATAAATACACACATTTATATAAATATATGCACACACACACACACATATACATATTGTGGAATTGGTTCACTCATGTGGGAACCGGGAACCAGCTAGGAAGCTCCAAAATCTGTGTAGTGGGCCATCAGGAAGTGCATGTTGAAACTCTTGGGGATGAGCTGACTGCAATGTGAAGGCAGAATTTCTTCTTTTTCAGGGACGCTTCATTATTGTTCTTAAATGACTCAACTGATGAAATCAGGTCTTTTCCCAGATTATCTGTTATAATCTCCTTTATCAAGTCAATGTATTACAGATATTAATCATATCTACAAAATATTGTCACAGCTATATCTAAGATTTGTGATTTGTAGAATAAGTGAACACTACGGCCTAACCAAATTGATACATAAAAATGACTAAAGCAACTATTTATTTCAACTATGGAATATATCATATTTTTCCAAGAGGTAAATAAATGACATGGATAATTTTTTTTAGGGCACATGTAGTATTAAAACATTTTGTTTTTCTCCCAATTTTGAAACAATAATAACTGATTTTGAGGACCATGTGAGCATGTGTACATTTTTATTCTATATTTTAATTTGTAGCATGAAAAATTTCAAACCTATATGGTTATTCAGAGAATAATACAATGAAGTGCAATGTACTCATAACCTGACTTCAGAATTTAAAATACAAACATATATTTCTTTAATCACTAACATATACTACTAACTGGATTTAGTTATCAATTTATAAAAGGCATAAGGGAACTTAGTCTCTCTGAGGGATACTGGACTTACATTTTTCACTTATTGGTTAACACAAGAGAGAATGCCGGTGAGAAACAAGGTGGACAGAATAACCTGCACTATTATTTTCTTTTTATTTTAGCTTTTTCACCTAATGAATGCAGTTGAATTTTATGACATCACCATTTGTTGAATAGATGTAACTTTCCTACTGAATCATATTAAGAAAATACTAGAGAAAGACGATACTGAGTAGTAAAAATCAAGGATGGCAGGAGAGAAATATATGATAACTTTTTAATTGGTGCATTTTAAAAGGGTATAAAAATAATTCCTTTAGCAATATAACAAAAATTATGTTACTGGATTATTAGGGATAGGAAACTCAGGTTGGAGAGAAGGCAAGGTATTTGCTTATTTATCCATTGTAAGTTTTCAAGATACAGCACAACTGATGAACTAGTGAAATACCACATTGCTTCTACTCAGTGCAGTATTGCTTTAATGTAAAACTCATGCTCAATTGCCATTTTCCCTCTGAGGGTTTAAATGAGCCGATGGATTTTGAAAAATGGACTGAGCAGCTAAAGTCTTAACAGAGTTATGGTGTTAATAGCAGTTGAGATCTTTCTATTCTGTACCAGAAATAGATATGATAGAGTCCATAAGGAGGGGGGAAAAGGCTCTTTAAAATTATTTAGTAACAAAAGTGAATGTCACATGATTATTACCCCTGTCTTAGGGAAACATGCATGATAATGTATTCGTTATTGATTATTTCTCTGTAGGACTTCTGCTTTGGCTCACTGCTCATTTTAAATGGCTCAGTAAGTCACAAGTGTTGTCAGTGCTTCCTCATTTAGTTTTATATCATTTGTTTACCGCATCTGTTCAACACTAGCCTGCATTATGGATGAACTCCTATAGTCTGTGAGGATTTAATGCATAATGCAGGTTTATATTAAATATGTTACACATATGTCATACCCACAGTGGAATTGTTTGAAGACAACTGTAGATAACAGTGCATTATTTTATTCTGTATCACAAAGGCTTAGCACGGTGCTTAGAACATAGTATTAATTCTATGAATGCTTGTTGAATGGTTGGTGTATAGATAAATTAATGAATAATAAAAATAAAACTCTGCTGATTTTTATGTAAAACTTTGCACAGTGGTATGCATGGCATGCACTATTGTCCTCTGCTTGGAATTCTAAATAATTGCTTTTTTCCCCTATCCAAACCCTCTTCTTCAAGGATTTGCTTTGCCCTCATGTTCTCTATAACTTTTACTTTATCACTTCATTGAATGTTAGTCTGTCTTTTGTTAATCACTTAACACTTTACAATAACTTAGTAGGAGACAGAAGACATAAACAAGTGATGCATTAAATTATAATGTATGAACTGAAACATTAAATCAATATAGTTCCAGATAGGGACTGTGGTGTACATTTAAAATATACAATATTAATGTTTGGATTCAGGTCCTGTTCATTAAACTAAACTAAATCACTAAGTATTATGAATAGACATCTTTCCCTAAGCACCTTGTGAAGATGAGACACAGCAGTTTCTGATCATGATGAGAGACACAAAGTTTTTGTGTTAAAAGAAAACCCATTGCAAATTTTTCTTTATTTTAGAATATCTCTTACCTGAAATTATGTTTTTCATATAATAAACATATATTTGAAAAATCATAAATATTGAACAGTAGAAAATTAGCTTTTTATCACTCAAGGCAAAGATCTAGAACAGTTTGACATATCAATACTAATTTTGATCAGGAGATTAGCACTGGAATATTAGCATCCTGTTCTTTCAAGGACAAAATGAAAAATATAAAGTAGTCATACCACTATAATGATGAAATTTCATCTTTTAAAGAAATTGGAGCAATTATTAGCTCTCAATCTTCATACAGAGCTTTGGTGCTAAAATCTTGTATTAATTATTCCTAAGAATGTCCTGCTTTTTTGGTAAGTGTGAAATATGTTGTTTGAATTAATAGAAGAAATTATCAGTGGAAGAGTAAGTGATGCAACATTCATTCATTCATTTATCTATTTAATCTATAAATATTTAATGATATGATACTTTCTGGAGACAAAATTACTTTCACTTCTTATTTCTGAAATAAAGTAAAATATTCAGAATCATAGGTCCCACAGTAATATCTTAGCATGGTGACTTATACTGCACAAGATAAACTTGCAAGTTTAAAAATACTCATTTAATGAAATGATATCAAAGAGAAGTCACTATTGAGGCTTTCATGAGATCATGGCTAAGGTGCGGAAGGTTTCCAAATGGATATTCTAACATACCCTGAACTGAAATTGGTCTGCTCCTTTATGGATTCACAAGTACAGATGTGCTTTACAAAAGCAATAACATTATAAAAATACAAGTCTTCTAGACTTCTTACGTCTCTAACACCTCCCTTAAGATTCACACTCACTGCCACCGTTTGCCTTTTATCTACCACTGATGATTCTGATTCATCTCCCTTCTAACTTCTTGCTCTATATTTCAGGCATTTGTTTACATCATATTCTCACCTGGATGGATTTGTTCATGGGATGTGGGTGTGAGCTGATAATGTAACCTTTTCTTCATAAAGACCGTAATCTTTAGAAGTAAATAAAGAACGATGGGATTAAAAAGTGGCTTTCTTAAGATAAAGTTAAGAGTAAGAGAATAAAAGTCTAGAAGACCAACACACTTTTCTCTTGCTTAATCTGATAGTATGTGTCCCTCATAGCATAATCCTCATTGTTACGATTACAGAACCTCTGCTAATTTGCTTTTTTTCTCAAACTTGGTATTGGCCAGGATTACAGGAGGTAGAATGCAAATGTGTCCTTTCTAAGAAAAGAAGTGGATGTAGGGAGATTGGAATAAAAATCCCATCCTGCTAAAGATAGAGGAAGCCTTTAAAAATTATTCTCAGAGATCTTCATGGTAACTAGCACTTAATTACAATAAAGTTATCATGTCCTGGTATTAAAAGAATGGACATACTGAAGAAGTTGGAAGTAGGCCACTGTAGCCTGTTTTCTTCCTTCAGTTATTGATACAGTTTGGATATATGTCCTACCCAAACCTCATGTTTTATTTTAATCCCCAATGTTAGAGATGGGGCCTTATGGGAAGTGACTGCATCAGGGGAGTGGATTTTTCTTGAATGGTTTAGTACTATCCCCTTGTTGCTGTTCTCACAAGAGTGAGTGAGTTCTCATGAGATATGGTTGTTTAAAACTGTGTAGCACCTCCTCATTCATTCTCTTTTGCTCCTTTTCTGGCCATGTGATGTGCCTGCTCTCCCTTCATCTTCTGTCATGATTGCAAGTCTCCCGGACCTCCACACAAGCTGGGCAGGTGCCAGTGTCATGCTTCCTGTACAGCCTGCAGAACTGTGAGCCAGTTAAAATTATTTTCTTTATAAACCCCCCAGTCTTAGGTATTTCTTTAAAACAATGCAAGAAGAGACAAACACAGTTAAACACAGTTATAGAAACATTTTATTTTCCTTTTTTTTTTTTTTTGTAGAAAGTACCTGATCTATACAGAGGAGCAATGAGATCAAACTATTACAAAAGTTGGTATTTTTTAGACAGTTGGATGATCTATTTGGGAATAATTGGCTGAATCAGCAGGGTTGCTATGCTGATCACATTTGCATGGTTCTGGGATTCTGATAATAAGGCAGAGATTAGGTTGTATGTGCAAAGAACCAGTCTCAGCTAACTGGTTCCACTGGGCTTGGTATAGCTTTAAGCTTTCATGACTTTCTGAAAGATCATAACCCCATCGCAATATACCATTTAAGCAAGGACACTGTTTTATTTATATAAGCAGAGACAATCAGCAGTGCATTTTTTTTTATAATGGTGTTTAGCTTCCCAATAGGTGAGATTAATATCAACTTCTGAAGCATAAAATATTATTATCTTACCATTAGGTGATATTGAGAATAAGTAAACAAGCTTTCTTTTTCCCTTTTGGTGAATGTATATGTATTATTTCGTTCTCATATTACTATACAGAAATACCCAAGACTGGGTAGTTTATAAAGGAAAGAGGTTTAATTGTCTCACAATTCCCCACAGCTGGGGAGTCCTCAGGAAACTTACAATCATGGCAGAAAGTGAAGGGAAAGCAAGAGCCTTCTTCACATGATGGCAGGAGTGAGAATAGCAAGCAAGAACAGGGAAAACTGCCTTATGAGACCATCAGATCTCAGGAGAACTCACTCACTATCACGAGAACAGCATGGGGGAACCCCCTTTCCCATGATCCAATCACCTCTTCCCTTGACATGTGGGGATTACAATTGGAGATGAGATTTGGGTAGGGACACAGAGAAAAACCATTTCAGAATATATACGGAAGCAGGAGAGGGAAACACTTAAGTCCCTAGTACCAGTGATAAGCTGCTTAGACCAATTCATATAGAAAATTTTGTATTCACTTTCAGCAACTAAATGACACAGACCTTGGGAATAAAAGAGAAGCTTGAGAAAGAAGGAGTCTAGATGTAGATTAACAAGGAAAGTGTCAAAAAATTATAACAGATTTCATCTAGAAGTGAGTTTTTACCTTACGTTTTTAGAGCCAATTACATAATGACTTGCTAGAAACATAAGGAGATGTTATTTACAGTGAATTTACATCCTATCTCTTAATCAAGGAAATTTAAGCAAAGCAATGAGATAAAATAGGTCGACATTTTCTGCTAAATGCAGATAGAGTTATGAATGAAAGGAAAAGAAACAGGTAAAACAACAAGCAACAGAAATAAATCCAGTGTCATATCTAATTAGTGCAAGCAACTAATTGAAAATTGAACCAGTATTATAATAAATTAAATTCACAACCCTTATTTGTACATCAGCAAAACCATACAATGAAAACAGCATTGGGAAGATTCACAATTAGAACATTTAATGATACATAATATCTAAAATATCTGCAGTTTAAAAAAATACTTCATAATAATCAGCAAGAATTGAAAAGTGTTTATTTCTAATTATTAAAACTCAGTTGAGATGATTATGGAAATAAAGTTAATTCACATGTTAACAGAAATTACTTCTCTAGATAAGAATTTGGATTGACACCAAAACTTAAAAGCTGTATTATAATATTCCATTTCACGGAATAAATAGAACCATCATTAAATTCCTTCGACAATTTTGTTACTGCTTATAATAGTATTTAAGGTAAAGCCACATTATTATTCCTATTTCATTAGAAATCATGGTGTTTGAAACTTTAAAAAATTATAATTGTCTGTGAACTGCAAATACTGGAATGAGTTCAAAATCACTTAAACTGCAAAACACCCAGAAGAACTATCACAGTGCAGTCTGTGAGGAGTGTGTTCTCTTTCTTTTATCCATTTGAAATAGAAATTGTAAACTACTAATTTTGAAATAGAAATTGTAGAAAGTAACACACATAGAAATTACGTGTTTATATAAATGATTATTTAATTCAGGGTCTTTTGAGCAGTCACAAGAGTGGCTTCTTTTGCAATACATTTTTATTGTTGTTTATTTTATGTATTGTTTTTAGAGATAGGGTCTCGCTGTCTTGCCCAGACTGGAGTGCAGTGGTTTGATCATTGTTGATTATTCATAGTACAATACCGAGTTTCATGTGCTAAATATTATTCCAATTTAGCCTTTAGAAACACTAGGCATATATTAAATATAATCAGTCTTTCATATCTATGGATTCTGCATGTGTGGATTCAACCAACTGTGAATTGAAAATTTTGAGACAAAAAGTATGATTGTTTCTGTACTGAACATATACAGACTCGTTTTACTTGTTATTATTTCCTAAAAAATATAACAGCTATTTACATATCATTTACATTGCATTAGGTATTATAAGTAATCTAGAGATAATATAAAGTATAGTGGAGGATGTGCATAGGTTATATGTACATAGATTAGTTTATATAAGGGACTTGAATATCAGTGGATTTTGGTACCTGTAGAGAATTTTGGCACTCTCATGTATATTGAGAGACTACTGTAATTCATATTTAAAAGTCATGTATGACTACTGTATGTTATTATAGCAAATATTTCTTCAGAAATAAGCTGTAAACAGATATTTGCTCTTCCTTGTTGTAGTTATGTTGGAAGACACTTTTGTAATGTGGCATTTGCAATACACATGGGCATGAAAATGTTTGTTGTGTCTTCCAGTCTGTTCTCAAAGGCAATAAGAAGACCTTTTCTCTTGTACCGACAGCCAAAGACAAACAAACAAAAAAAATAAAATAGGCTGAATCAACAGAAAAAACAAATACAATAAGAAAACAGCAAAATTTTTCAAATTGGGAGTAATTCACAGAAATACAATAAAAGTTTCAAAGATAAATTTTTGTTTAGTGAAACTTTTATAGAATTT
This sequence comes from Theropithecus gelada, assembly GCF_003255815.1. Classification (NCBI taxonomy): domain Eukaryota; kingdom Metazoa; phylum Chordata; class Mammalia; order Primates; family Cercopithecidae; genus Theropithecus; species Theropithecus gelada. Next base: position 80,669,670 of record NC_037673.1, read on the forward strand.
TTAGGATGAATGGGATGTATCTGAAAAGACAAGTCTAACTCAATCCATTTATTTTTCAGAAATATGAGTCCAAATTTTAATAACTTTCTTAATTTTAAGATCTTTTTATAACAGTTTGATTTTGTATTGTGAAATAGGATACTTGAAATATATGATTGTTTCTTGTCCTTGTCCTTAAGAACTACCAAAATTGTTATCTTGGCTAACATATTGAGCCCAAGTTGACAAAACTTTCCGATTTTTCAAAATAGATATTGTTATTTATTTCATAGGGCCATGATTAAAATTTAATGGTAGCATGTAGGAAGCTCCAAACAGCTATTATTCTCACTGAAGCATTGAAAAACAAATAGTAACTGTCAGAATCAACTTTGTCAGTACTCTGGAAAACAGTCAAATGTATACAACAAATAGGCAAATACGGAACAAAGAAAGAGGTCATATAAAAATAGTAGGAAAGCTTTGTGGCATTTTTACTTACCTTAACGCCACTACTCTGAAGCTTGATGATGATTTGGAAGACTGAAGGCAGAATTCTCAATGTGGGCCCCTAGTTTCTGCTTCCAGAGGGAGCAGAACATACCTTATTGAACAATGAGAACACATAGACACAGGAAGGGGAACATCACACAGCAGGGCCTGTCGGGAGTGGGGGACGGGAGGAGGGATAGCATTAGGAGAAATATCTAATGTAGATGACGGATTGATGGGTGCAGCAAACCACTAAGGCACATATATACCTATGTAACAAACCTGCATGTTCTGAACCTGTATCCCAGAACTTAAAGGTATAATAAATAAATAAATAAATAAATAAATAAATAAATAAATAAATAAAAAATAAATACTGTGTTTAGGCCAGGTGCAGTGGCTCACGCCCATAATCCTAGCACTTTGCAAGGTCGAGGTAGGTGGATTTCCTGAGCAGAGGAGCCCCAGACCAGCCTGGCCAACATGGTAAAATCCCAACTCTACTAAAAATACAAAAAAATTAGCAAGGCATGGTGTCAGCTGCCTGTAGTACCAGCTACTTGGGAGGCTAAGGCACAAGAATTGCTTGAATCTGGGAGGCGGATGTTGCAGTGAGCCAAGATCACACCACTGCACTCCATCCAGCCTGGGAAATGGAGTGAGATTTTTTTAAAAATAAATAAATAAATAAATAGAATAAAACCCCAAAACACTACTGTGTCTATTTGTTCTAACATGTCCAGAGGCAGAGACACTGATGATGGAAAGGTGCTCATCTCTGTTTTCCCCAACTTGACACTAACTGCCTGCAGAAAAGTAAGTAGTGGGCATCGCTCATACAAGTAAGTTGACTGAAAACCCTGTAGCTCTCAGAGGCAAAAGATTACAGGTAAAGTATAAAATTACCTATCTGGGGAGAGAATTTTCCTTATGAAATTAAAGCATTCAAAAGTGCCCACATAATACTGAACAATTTAGAAAACTACATACATGCTTACGGGCAAGAGACACATTCTGCAAAGGACTAAGAACATTTCTGCCTGATCTCTAGACTCAGTGCCAGCAGGAAGTGAACAGTCACTGAATGAAATATAAAATAATTACAGGGGTTTCACAGCAGATCTGAGCAGGCAGAGCAGAGAATTAGTAAACTCAAAGACAGCACAACAGCAATTAACTAGCCTGAGAATCAATAAAAGAAATGAAGAAAAATGAACAGATGCTAAGGAAAAACAACATGCTCGCATATACAGAAGAGATGTTTGTTACCAACAGACCTAAGAAATGCTAAAGGAATCCCTTACACTTGAAATAAAAGGACATTAGGTAGAAGTGAAAATCATACAAAGGAATAAGAAAAGGTGAAGGTGACTACGCTGGTAAATATAAAAGCAACGATTATTGTGATTTTAATTTGTAACTCCACTTTTTATTTACCACATGATTTAAAAATCAAATGAACAAAAATAGTTATAAATCTATCCTGTCAAATAATATATACAGAAGTAATTTGTGACATAAAGATAAACGGGAGAAGCAATTCTACAGGAATAGAAATTTGTATATCATTGAAGGTAAGTTGGCTTTAGCGAAAACTAGATTGTTATACATTCAGCATGTTAATTATAATTCCTGTTAGCCACTAGGAAAATATCTATTTATTATCTATCTAGTTGTCAATCTAGCCATAGATATTTAAGTACACTTCTACAAATGTATACATATATATTATCTTCTCATTGCCTTTTTTGTGTATTTACTATACACATAACTGTATATAACATATTTTTATCTTTTGTGTTTATATAAATACCTGTATAATGAAGAATGAATAAACATTATATGTATATAATATGTATGGACAATTATATACACACAAAATGAAAGATGAAAGGACTCAAAAACAGTATACTACAAAAACAACAATATCAACTAAACATGAAAGAAAGCTGTAGTGGAAGCACTGAGAAATGAAAAGGCAGAAGGCATTGAAAATAAATAATAAAATGTCTGAAGTAACTCCTTCCTTATAAGTTATTATTTTAAGTGTAAATAGCTCAAACTTTCTAATAAAATTGCTGAGATTATCAAAATGTATTGGGCACAGTGGCTCACACCTGTAATTCCAGCACTTTGGGAGGCCAAGATGGGTGGATCATGAGGTCAGAAGTTCAAGACCAGCTTGGCCAAGATGGTGAAACCCCATCTCTATTAAAAACTACAAAAATTAGCTGGGCATGGTGGCAAGTGCCTGTAATCCCAGCTACTTGGGAGGCTGAGGCAGGAGAATCACTTGAACCTGGGCAAAAGAGGTTGCAGTGAGCCTAGATCACGCCACTGCACTCCAGCCTGGGCAACAGAATGAGACTCCAACTCATAAAACAAACAAACGAAAAAAGTGATCCAATTTGTATATTCTTTACAGAGATTTACTTAGATCTAGTGACACAAATAGGCTAAAAGTGAAAGAATGGAAAAATATTTTTCATAATCGAGAAGAGCTGGGGTGGCAAAAATAATAATGTACAACATAGAATTCAAGCCCAAATCCTTTGCAAGAAACAAAGTAAATTAAAGGGCCAACTAATTAAAAAAAAAACACATTTTTCATATATACACCAATTAACAGAGCCCCAAAGTATGTAAAGCAAACACAATAACAGTTGGAGACTTCAATAACCCACTTTCAATAGAGATTATAACATTTAGACAGAAGGTCAGTAAGAAAATGAAGAACTTGAGCAACAATACAAACTACCTAGATGTAACAGATATAAAGAGAATACTCTATCCAACCATAGCAGAAAACACATTCTTCCCAACTGTTCATGGAACATTATCTAAGACAGACTATATGTTAGTCCACAAAACAAGACTTATTAAATTTAAAAATATTGAAATTATACAAAGTATCTTCTCCAAGCACAATTGACTAAAGCTAGAAATTAATATTTGAAAACAGCAAAACTCACAAATGGGAGTAAATTAAACACAGCACTAAAACAATGGGTTAAGGAAAAAAATATCAAAGGGATTTAGAAAGCACTTCAAGCAAAATAGAAAGAAACCAACAAACAGAAAACACACCAAAACTTATTGATAGCAACAGGAGACAGACAAATTCCTAGGCAGACACGGACAGGTCCCCAGTGAAACCCGACCTTAAAGCCAAAGACAACTTGAAGCCTGAAAACCTATCTGCCAGTTCCCGGCAGAGTCCAAGACCAGAGTGAAAACTTCCTCTATGCCATGTAGCCAATTGAATGGTGCTTTTTTTCAGGCCCGCCCCTGGACCTTTCAGCAAGCACTTCCCCATTCTGGACCTTAAAAACCCCAGACTCAGCCTCACAGACGGCTACTTGCTTTTGGGCCCCCTCTCACACAGAGGGACCATCCTCTCTCAGGTCCTCTGTTGTCTGAAAGCTTTCCTTCTGTTATTCAATAAAATTCTTCTCCTTCCTAGTTACTCTCCACTGTACAACTAACTTATTCCTCTTGGTGGAGAAACAAGAACCCAGAACCTACCAAATGGCAAGTGCCAAAAGAGCTGTAACACACCCCAGTTCACTGAGCTGTGGGCAGCGAGAATGAGGGAGAGCTGCAACATTTCTTGGGGGCTCAGACCACAGAACTTCCAGGAGGGAGCTGTATACCCCTTCGGGGCTCCGCAGTTGCTGGCATCTCCGAGTTTTCTAGTGCCACCACATTCCCCTCGCCCAGATGCCAGCGTCCAAGCTGGTCACAGCATGCCTGGTCCAGCCGCAGGCTGAGCGTGGGTCCCGCTGCAGGCGTGGGAGCCAGGCCAGGGCACAAACTGAGCGCAGCCTACTGGACCAAGCAGTGGAGTGAGTCCAGCAGTCCCGAGTGAGGCACAGACAGAGGTCACGGTGGCCGCAGAGATTTCCAGCTGGCGAATCAGCACCGAAGAAATCCTGTAACACTGTAACCTTCCCTCCTACTCACTGAACAAAGCGGGAGAAAAGAACATGCTTGAGAAAAGAAGATCCCTCCTGCACACCAAACTACAAAAGCTACAAAATTACGAGATGCTTTGAAAGAGGTGTTAGGAAGTAATCGTAAATGCCTGCATTAAAAATGAAGAAAGATCTCAAATGAATAACCTAACTCTACAATTTAAGGAACTAGTGGGGGAAAAGGAACAGACTAAACCTAAAGGTAGCAGAAGGTAATAAAGTTTAGAGAAAGCTGACAAAATAGAGAACAGAAAAAAGAAAAAATAGAATCAAGAAAAACAAAAGTTGTTTCCTTGAAAACGTCAACAAAATGTATAAGCCTTTAGCTAAACTGACAAAGAAAATAAAGAAAAATAATTAAAATCTGAAATAAAGGTGGATATATTACTACTGACCTTACAGCAATAAAAAATGCTATAAAGGAACACCAAGAAAAAAATGTATACCATAAAATAGATATCCTAGATGAAATTAACAATTTTCTAGGAACACACAAACTATCAAAAGTGACTCAAGAAGAAATACAATATCTGAACAAATCTATAACATGTAAATAGATTAAATAAATTAAAAAATAGAAAGGAAAGTCCAGGATGGACCAGCAGGCTTAACTGGTGATTTCTAACAAATACCTAAAGAAAAATTAACCAAAATTTTAAAATAATTTCCAAAAAGAAGAGGGAACATTTTCTAAGTAATTCTTTGAGGCTAGATATCTAAGCTAACAATAGCAAAAGAAAATAAAATTACAGATCCATATCTCTTATAAACATAATTCAAATGTCCTCAACAAAATACTAACAAATAAAATCAAACAACATATTTAAAATATTATACAATATAACCAAGCAGGTAGTACGAGGAATGCAAGGGTGTTTCAACCTAAGAGAATCAAACTGTGTAATATAGTGCACTAAGAGGACATAAGGGGAAAAACACGTGATCATATCAATTGAAGTGAAAAATTATTTGGCAGAACTTAACATCTTATCATGTAAAAAAGGCTCAGACAACAAGGAATAGAAGGAGGCTTTCTAAATATGAAGTGCTTTCATTAAAAATTCCAGCTAACATCTTGCTCACTAGTGAATACTGAAAGCTTTCTTTTTCAGATCAGAAAAAGGACAAGGATGCCTACTAGTCAACATTTTACTGGAAGTTCTATCCAGACAAATTAGACAATAAAGAGAAATTTAAAAACATCCAAATTGGATAGGATGATATAAAACTATCTCTCTTTGCAGGCGATATGATGCTGTTAGGGATGGTTAGTTTTACTCTGTACCAACTTGACTAGCCAATAGTACCCAATTATTTAATCAAACACTAGGTTTTGCTGTAAAGGTCTATTTTTTAATAATGGTGTACAATTTTTATTGCATTTTAATGATCCTCCAAAAGGTAATATAAACAAAGTATATGCAATCAAATGTGGTTAATATCTATAACCATTTGATTTAGAGCCTGTGCACCCATATAGTCCGAATAACGAGGATTTAGATGACATCCATGGAAACCTGAAAAGGTTTTGAGAATTTTGTGCCAGCAGAATCACTACCAACTTGGGCTGACAGGAACCGAAATGGGACAAAATGAAGTTATAATGACTCTGAGGATAGAGACATGGATGCAAAGGCCAGAGGGCAAAGCAAGGGTTCCAGAAGTCAGGGCTGAAGAATTCTGTGAGAGGCAAGGGCTGAGAAAGCCTATGTGTGCAAGACACCAAGGCTGTCATCCAGGAGAACCAAAACAGCAGTGCCACCACCCTGGAAGACTGAGAGAGGCCACTATCCTGGGAGGATAAGAGGGCAGAACACTGAGCCACAGGGCATTCCCCTCAAATTTTAGAGGCTAATAGATGTGGCCCTGTTGGGTTGTAAACTTGCTTTAGACCAGTAACACCTTTATTCCTTCCACTTTCTCCCCTTCAGAATGGAAATGTCTGTCCTGTGCCTGCCCCCACTGTTGTACTTTAGAAGCGTATAACCTGTTTTCTAGCATCACAAGTCTGTCAGTAGATAGGAATTTTGTCCAAGGATGTATCATATTCAGAGTCTCAGCCACACTTGACGTAGATGATTTAAATGATGAAATATGGGGTTTTTCCTGACTTGATATTTAGATATTTGGGTTTTAGAGTTGACCTTGGAGTTTTTTATACATTTTTGTCATGTTGGGATGGAGTGAATGCATTTTGTATATGAGCTGTATGTGAATTTGGGGGGTCCAAAGGACAGACTCTACTAAACCGAATAGTGTCTTCCCCCAAGCTTGTGTTTACTCAGAACTTTAGAGTGTGATCTTTTTTGGAAATATAATCTTTGAAGATGTAATCTGTTAATATAAGGTCATCCTGAATCAGCATGGCCTTAATCCAATGGTCATTATCCTTATAAGAATAAATGAATACAGAAGGGAATACAGGCATTCAAAGTTGGAAACAGGGATTGGAATTATGCTGCCAAAAACCAAGACATACCAATAATTTCTAGCAACTACCAGAGGCTAGCAAGAGGCATGGGGAGATCCTTTCCAATGCCTTGAGAAGACATGGCCTTGTGGAGACTGGTTTTAGGCTTCTAGTCTCAAGAACTCTGATACAATAATTTTGTTGCTTTAAGTCATTCAGTTTGTGGTGCTTTGTTATGACAGCCTTAGGAAAATAATATGTTACATATAGAAAATCCTAAACAATTCACAAAACTACTAGATTTAGTAAATCAATTCAGCAAAGTTACTGAGTATGTGATCAAGAAACAAAAATCAGTTGTGTTTGTATCATCATCAATGAACTATGCGAAAAGGAAAATAAGAAAACAATATCATTGACAATAATCAAAATTTTTTATTCAAAAAAATGAAATAACTAGGAATAAATATAACTAAAATGGTGAAGGGCTTGTACAATGTAAATTATAAAATATTGCTGAAAGAAATAAATAGAAATATATTCTGTTTATGAAATAGAAGATGTAATATTTTTAGGATATCAATAGTATCCAAAATGATTTACAAATTCCATGCAATTTCTATAAAAACTCCTATGACCTTTTTGTAGAAATTGACATGCTAATCTTCAAAATCTTATGGAATTGCAAGGAGCTTTGAATAGCCAAAACAATCTTAGAAAAAAGAACGAAGTTAGAGTACTCCTACTTTTCAATTTCCAAACTTACTACAAAGTTCAGTGATTAAAACAATACGGTAATGGAATGAGGATAGGCATACAGACCAATGAAATAGAACCGAGGGTCCTGAAATAAACATGTATGTATATGTGGCCGTTTGATTTTCAAATACAGTGCCAAACTAGTCAATAGGAAATAGTAGTCTTTTCAACAAACGATGCTGGGACAAATGCATATCACACACAAAAGAATGAAGTTGTCTCCTGCCTTAGAGCACATGCAAAAATTTACTCAAAATAGTTTTGTGACCTAAATATGAAGTTTAAATCATACAACTCTTAGAAGTCGGCATATGGGTAAATCTTCATGATCTTAGATTAAGTACTAGGTCCTTAAGTATAAAATCAAAAGAAAAAGCAACAACAACAAAACTACATAAATTGGACTTCATCAAAATTAAAACGTTGGCATATCAAAGGATATTGTCATGAAAATAGGAAGGAAATCCTTAGAATGGGAGAAGATGTTTGCAAATTATTTATCTGATAAATATTTATTATCTAGAATATAAGGAATTTTTATACATCAGTAACAAAAAGACTGATGACCCAGTTAAAATATTGCCAAAGGACTGATTAGACATTTCTCCAAAGAAGACAGACAAGTGACCAAGAAGCACATGAAAAGATGCTGGATATCATTAGTCATTAGGAAAACACAATTCAAAACCACAATAAGGTGCCACAACATACCAACTAGGATGGCTGTAACAAAAACACACATCATTGGAGGGAATGAAAAATGGTATAGTCACAGCCATTGGGAAATACAATTTGGTGGCTCTTCAAAAAGATAAACAAAGAATTACCATGTGACTCCACAATTCTCCCAACTCCACCTAGCTCACAAAATTTGAAAAAAGATACTCAAGTACATGTGCATAGTGGCACTAGTCACAACAGCCAAAAGATGAAACAGACCAAATATCTACCAGTAGATGAATAAACAAAGGTGAATATTCTTGCAATGAATTATTCAACTATAAAAATGACTAAGATATTTATACATGCTACAATGTGAATGAATACCCAAAACATTATGTTAAGAGGAAAAAAACAGACACAAAAGGCTACATATTATATAATTTTACCTATATAAAATATCCAAAATATAAACGCATAGCCACAAAACACAGATTGGAAGTTGCTATAAACTCAGGGAAGTAGGAAGTGAGAAGTGGGTGAAATTGCTTAATGGTTAAGGGACTTTACTTTGGAGTGATGTGTGTGCTTTGAAACTAGACAGGTGCAGTCATCTAAATGTCACTCAATTGTTGCATTTACAATTGTTATATTATATAATGAATTTTACTTTAACTTTATAAATAATATTTCCTGTAAATATTTCAGCATACTATCATCAAAAGATTATGCTAACCTAATAATATAGTTTGCTCTATCTAGCTTCATCCTCTTTGTTTTAGTTTCACTCATTTATTTCATTAATTATAATCAACACAATTTCTAGTATTGAGTTTACTTGCCTTGTCTCACTAAAGTAATAATTGATGTGATAGACTCCAGCACCAGGAAGGTTGAGCTAATACCATATTGCCCAAGTCATATGCTTGTTCAACCAACCTTATTTTGTTGTTATTGTTATTTTTGTTCTGCTTTGTTTTATTTTAGGCTTTTAGCAGACTGAAGCCATGGTTTTTAGTTTCTGTCCCTAGTGATAAACAGAAAGGGACTTTACCTGAAACAAAAACTCAGAAACTTTTCTCTCACTTGGACACCCCTCTGGCTTGGCCCAAAGCCCCGAGTAAACAAGCTCTTACCATGAAGGATGCTCCAAAGACTTACAGGTCAACTCCCAGGAGTTGAAAGCAAAGCTCAAATATATTTTGGGCAAGTTAATATTTTTAGTAACTTTTCCTACACAGCCTTAGTGTCTTATGCAGAAGAAACATTCAGTAATGCCATTCATTGCTCAACTCTTTTCTAGTATATGATTGTTTAGAAAAGTATTGCAAGCTCCATGCAGCAGCTCTCAACTGTAATCCCAGCACTGTTGGACGCTGAAGCAAGAAGATTGTGTAAGCCCAGAAATTTGAGGTTGCAATGAGCTATGACCCTGCCACTGCATTCCAACCTGAGTGACAGAGAGAGACCCTGTCTCCAAAAAAGAAAAGAAAAAGAAAAACTTTGTAAATTAAGGTATAGAATGCTTCACGCAATTTATAAAAAGAAGATTAACATTTAGGACATTTATTATAGCACAAATTATTTTATATAAATGTACATAATTCAAATTATATATAAAGCAAATTAAAAGTTTTATATGATATATATGTATAACATAAACTTTTAATTATCACCCTGGAACATAATCTAAATTGTTGAGAGCTAGGTAGAAATTTGAATATCATGGGAAAGTTTTTTATCTCTCTAGACATTTTTCTTACTAATAAATGAGAGCTGGAAAAAATCTAGTTTCATGTTTGTCTGCTTTCCACAGTGCAGTGCTCCTTATAACAGTAGCATTTTGTAGACAGTGGTTCAGCTTAGATTTCACTGGAGAAGGAATGTTAAGGGCCTTGTCTAACTTGTGTATATTGGTGTATTGGAAAATGAAGAAATGTAGTTCCAACTTCACAGTACATTGCTCAATTGTTCAAGGACTGTGGAATTGGAAAAACAAAATTGACTTCCAGAAAATTTTACAAAAATAAGGATAATTAAAAGCAAACTTGGATATCTCTTTTCAAAATTCAAAAACTGTGTTATTTGTTACAGATTTCAGGTGTCATGCCTGCTATTGCTCTTTTAATGTAGGTAAAATAGTGTTGCCTTTCAGTCTTATGGAAAAAATGTATTTTTAAAAAAAGTAATGGGAACTATCCTCATGCAAACAAAGTGCTGGTCTTTACATTTTCTTTCCAAATAGAAAAAATATTAAAATATGTTTTACTTGTCAAAATCTCTTATAATAAAATATAAATAGCCTTGTAACTCTGCCAGTTTTCATTTATATAAGTCAACTCACAGGTGAGTATACCAGAATGTCTTTATTTGTCCAGAATGATGATGCTGTTGGTATTGATGCAACCTATTTGATGTGTCATAGAGGAGAAAAAAAAAAAAAAGAAAAAAACTTTCCATGACTGTTCTGTATCAGCAGTTAAGAGATAAGTCATTTCCTCTAAGAACAATTTTTGTCCTTAAATAAGCAAAAGCATCACATTTTTTAAAATCCATACTGCAGACAAACAAAATATTAAGCACTTAACAAATAGTTTGTGTTACTATTTGTCTTAATAATTTGATAATTATTAAATAAATAAATAAGTGCAATTTGTTTCCTTTCGAGCTACAGAAATTTCATCAAATGGCTACAAAGGCTAATTTAAACAGAGGTTTTATTTTGTTTTCTTCTAAATAGTATCTATTTTACATATAAAATTTTACTTTTATTTATTAGTTTAAGGGAAATGGGTAAATTTAGCCACTACTTACCAATGAGTTAAATTTACTTAAAAACATTCAAAAAGTAATTCTCAATTTTTAAATTTCATTTATTTATTTTTACTTTTTGTATGTAGAAAAGCAATTTATTCCATTTTGAGCACTTACACAGTTAGTCATGGAGAGTAACAGGCTTGCTGGTGAAACAGGTCACACCCAAAATGGAGATGGCATCGAACTAGTAGCCAAGGACTAGCTCCTAACAAAAAGCAATTTTTATCAAGGATTAATTTAAAAACAAATACCAGTTATTGATTTACTCTTCTCAACCTGACAGTCTACCTGTGGTATAACTGTCAGGTAAAATCATACATCCCTACAAGTTCCTAAGTTGTTTTTAAAATAAACAAACATCATTTCATAGAAAGGAAAAAATATATAAAAACAGCTCAAGACATACACTAACAAGCAAAAATGTATAGGGGAAGAGAAATGTGTAGTTTTGAATTAACTGAAGAAAACAAGAGGAAACTGGTCTGCATACGAAAATGTACATCCTGGAAAGTCAGGTGTGAAGATTTCAGAGCAGGAATCTATTTGACTTGAATCTCCCCTATTTCCTTAATAGAAATGATAAATTGCAGTATTTATATTTCATGGCTCAGAGACCTATCTCCTTTGTCTCTATTCCTTACTCACTTTAGCCTTTACTAAAAATCACTCTGAAAAACTTGAGGACAGTGCATAAGAAGAAAAGCAATCACATATAACATTTCCCTTTCTGCAACTGAAGTAGTTTCTTCGGTTTCCTTTATCCTTAACAGTTTTTCTTAGCCTTTAGACCTAAAAACGTTTCTGAGTTCCTTTTATTTTCTTCTTGTGATCATGAGAAACAGAATATATTTTAAAATAGTCCCAAGGGTCATCTGTATCTTTTTAAGCTAAGTTTCCCTTTCTGTAACTTTATAGAAAGAGGAATTTTATGGGTTTGTTACTAGAAAATTACTGAAGAAAATTAAAATGTTAAGTATGTGATTTTGGTGCATCAGGTGTCTCTTAGTTAATATATTTAGAACATACTCATTATTTGGGCTAATAGCATTTTTGGTGGTACCTGTTATTCAGGAATAGTGTGTTTTTAAACCACTGTTAAATCAATCACAGGGTTGAGCGAAAAATAAAGAGGAGTCTACAATCACAAGAAGTACAGACATATCTAGGACTCTTATTCTTCTGAATCTATGCTTCCTTCATGGTCTTCATCACTATAAATACTCTGTACTATTTGCCACACTACTTGCAGGACATTGTCTTGTGATACACGACAAATCATCAAAGTTCATTGGGATTCCATGAGAAATCAGGTATCTTGGCAATGAAATGACCATGAATAAACAACAACTCTGGTGGCCTATTTTCTGAATCTTATGAGGATTATTCCTCCCCAATTATAGTTAAATCTCAGACATTCAGTCTGTAATCAGTACCACTGGAAGTCAACAGCGTCATATTCTGAGGCGACCACTGAACCTGGAATAGCTCAATCCTTTTGTGATTCAAAGGAATGTGACTTAAGTTTCTCAATTTACATGCCATTTCATTGCAAGGAAAATGAAGAAAAAAATATTATTTAAAAATATTTAGACACTTCAGTGTTTGCCATGATATACACTTTAGAATTCAGCAGGGGTTCAAATTTTAATAGGAACATCGAAATAATCTTTAGACTCTGAGCATAGCCTCAGATATATCAATATACATATTTAGGACATGATTAAAAGGAAGATGAGGAGTTGAATCTTAGGGATCAATCAACTATTGCCAGGTTAAAAAATGACTTTCATTTTTTTCGAAGTAAAAATGAAGTCTATATAGTATCTCTCAGCTAAGAGATTTATAGACTGTGTAGAAAATGAAGACAGAAAATATGGGGGGTAGAAAGATTATAAACAGTAATGATATACTTAATGATGAACTAATATGTATTAAAAGCTTTTGGTTTTGCATAGCATTTAAACATACACCACCCTCCTATTTCTCCACAGCAAACTTCTTAGGTTTGTATCTCATCAAAATACAGTTTATGAGAAAATGTTTTAAATATTCATATTTTACTGATTTATACTGAGGATCAGAGATTATATGACTATGTTAAGGTCAGAAGTAATGTACCAGGATTTAAACTTAGGTACTCATCTCAAAACTTGTCTTTTTTTAATTAAACAAAACTGCCTTTATCATACTTCAGGGTCACCAAATCAATACCATTCCTCAAAAGAGAAAATTGAGACTAGCCTGTAGGTCTCCAACACTCATACTAGGCAAATATTTATTTCAATATTATCCAGCTTATTCCAACATATTATTTATCTTGAAAAATAAGCTGAAAATGAGTATAAAAATGAGAATTTAACCTACAAATGGTATATTCTGTGAAGTAGAACTTCTGACATTGAGGACATTTAAAATAAGCTATATACAACTGAAAATACTTAAACACTTTTATTTATCCTTTAAACCTAAAAAAAAAAAATTCTCAATTTCTTTTAATTTCTTCTTGTGATCACGACAAACAGAATATATTTTTAAATAGTATTAAGGGTCATTTGTACCTTTTTAAGCTAAGTGATGTTATTTTTATCTTTCTATGTGACAAAGCAAAATTAATCCTTCCTAATTTTGCAAGAAGCTGCCATGTGCCAGAGAATGTTCCTATTATAATATCCATAACACTTGGGATGTTATTCATTCAGGATGTTATTCATAAGCCAATTCAATGCTCTTGGATTCTAACATTCCATTTTAATTTAATATGAATGATGGTTTCTCAGCTTAGTCAGCAAAGGACATTTTGTATAATCAGTTAGCAATGTAGGAAAAGATATGACACTAGGTTATGCCTTCATTGTTACTGACTGCATAAGCACTTTAGATATTTAACTAACAATTTATCCACTTGATGTAGAACAACTATAAAGTTAACACAGTGGGAATATTTAGCAATCTGTTTAATTATTATTTGGAACAAAATTAGAAATCTAATATAGATATAGAAATATCTTTCTGATATTTCTTTAAAAACATACTCTCATATTTGAGTAATTTAATCTCTCATACAATTCTGACTTGCAAATTTCCACTTAACTTATTTGTAAAGTAATATACAACAATTTGGCATGTAAGTTGTGATGACTGACAGTCAAATGATAAACTGATTCTTGGTGAAATTCCTAATGTGCCTATTTATGGTTCTGGAACTTGACTACTGGTCTAATGTCATCAAATTTGTAGCATGCTGGTCAGTGGAACTGGGAAGCTGAAAAACCATTCAGATATCCATTTCTTATATGAAACTATGTCTAAATAGTTTATCTAATCCTTATTTATTTTTTAATTCAAAGGACTAAATTTATATATAAGATTTTCCCCACTTAGATAATATAATGTGAGTTCATTACAATAACAACTGTTACCATGCTGAAGGAAATAAACTAAGACCTCAAAAGGACTAGGATTTTGTCTCTCTATGAAGTGGTAAAGGAATCATAATACAGCAGCTTTATTCTAAGGTTCTATTATTGTTGAAAGTGTTGAGATTTTTAATTTCTTGAGGGAATTAGAAAAATACACCTAAATCCTACAGTTTTAAATTTGAAGACACTTGGATTTAACATTTACTGAACTCCTAATTTACAAAGAAATGCAATGTCCTATAAGACACTGTAGTGGATACATAAAAATTTACCTATTGCACCTGTCCTGCCATAATAAATCTAGGGGACAAGATCAGATGGAAACGGTTCCTGAAATTCAAACACTAAGGGGTTAGTTCCATAGAAGTGGATGTGATAGATTGACAAATGGACAGAATTACTTCTCCCCTTCTATCCAGGTCCATTTACAATGTGATGTTTTTTAGCTTATCTCATTAACAGGTAAAATTTATTTCTCCACCCCTCAAATGTGCATTGGCCTAGTGATAGCTTTGGCCAATAGAAGGTGGCAGAAGCGAAGTTGTGTTATCCTTTCACTTTCTTTTTAAAACCTGGAAATGCAATCATGTGAACAAGACTAGGCCAGTTTTCTGAAAAATGAGCTATCACATAGAAGAAAATCAAAGCAGCCAATACCAAGTCGATTCTCAGAAGCAGACCCAATTAATTTACCAGCAGCTTACAGTAAATACATGCAAGAGAGAGCCCAGGTATAAACAAAAGAACCAGACAACTGGAACACATTAAAAGCAATAACAAATGGTCATTGTTTTAAGCCACTAGGTTGTGGAGTGGCTTGTTAGGCAATGACAGCAAACTATTGTAGAGATCAGTAAAATCTCCTTAAATGTGTCAGACTGTACATCTGAAATTTATAGGTAGATGCACAGAGGTGAAAAAGATGCATGAGAAGGAGAAGTTCACTTTTGACTAATACTATGGAATATGTGTCTAGAAATAAAATAGCATGAACTTCATTTTGTATTATCTGTTGATGTTTTTAATAGACTATTTTTTAAGGTTTAGATTTCCATTGAGAAAACAGTTTCGAGTTCCCATATATTCCACACCCATTTCCCTCATTTTAAAAATCTTATGTTAGTATGTTATAATTAATGAAACAATATTGATACATTATCATTAACTAAAGTTTATACTTTATTCACATTTTCTTAGTTTAGTCTTAAGTCCTTTTTCTGTCTCTCAATTACATCCAAGATACAACATTTTATTTGGTCATCTGGTCTCCTTAGGTTTGTCTTGGTTGTGGTAGTATTTCAGACTTTCCTTGCTTGTGATGACTTTGACTGTGTCCAGGAATACTGGGTGTGTATTTTGCAGGGTATCTATATTTTGGAATTTGTCAAAGATTTTGCATTATAGTTTACTGTGGTTATGGGTTTGGGGGCAGAATATCACAGAAGTGTCATTTCTTTATATTGTACCTACTTACAAGCATGATATCAGGGTATTGAAATAATTTTTCATGGTTGATATTGACCTTAGTCACCTGCATGAGGTAGTGTTTGTCAAGTTTTCTGCTGCAAAGTATTTCTCTTCTCCCTTCCCAAACTGTCATTCTCAGAAAGAAATCACTAAGCATAGTCTACCTTGAAGGGGTGAAGGCTTATGCTCCCCAACTTTAGGACAGGGCATATATAAATGCATTAGGGATTCTTCTGCATTAGATATTTGTCTCTTCTCCCATAATTTATTTATTCAGGCATTTATTTATATTAGTATGAATTTGTGGATATTTATTTTATAATTTGGATTAAACACCATAATATTTATTTTGTTACTCAAATGTTTTCTGCTTTGGCCATTGGGAGATCTTTCTCCTGGCTCCTTCTTTCCTTTACTACCTCCGCATTAAGGTAACTTGGTTTTGTTGAGGGGGACTTCCTTATTTTCTTTCACAACAAGATACTGAAGTCTCATCTTGCATATTTTCTTTTTTGCCTTAGTTTTGGCGTCAGCCATTTTTCCAAGGAAACTTTTATTATAGAGTGTTATTAGAAGCTGAGATCTGAGTGCTGAATATGCTTGTGGCTACTTGGATGCCCTTGCTTCTAGGTTTTCTTAACTACCAGAGCAAGAAAACATCATATAGACAGACAGATAGGACAGATAGATAGATAGATAGATAGATAGATAGATAGATAGATAGATAGATAGATAGATAGATAGATAGATAGATAGGTAGATAGATAGATAGATAGATAGATAGATAGATAGATAGATAGATAGATAGATAGATAGATAGACAGACAGACCAATAGATAGATGATGGAGAGATCTATTTTTATAGATGTATAAATAGTTCTGTGAGTAACTGTCTTCACCTACATTTTATGAAACATGAGTCCACACTGATGTCTCCAGGTCTACTGCATTACCGCATAGATCATTTTTGATCCTTCCTCCTGCTTACATGTAAACCCTAACTCCAGCAGAAGTCTGTTGGCAAAAGCATACCATGCATATATTGGCTCATTTCCAGTAAACATGTATAGCAGATACAGAATCATTAACCTGTATTCCCATGGAATGAATTTATCAGTTAAAGCAGTGATTATTCCACATGACAGTAAGGGCCCTTCACAGGAAATCCCTAAAGATGATGTATTTGTCCATTAATGCACTGCTATAAAGAAATACTTGAGACTGGGTAATTTATGAAGAAAATAAGTTTAATTGGCCCACAGCTCTGCAGGCTGTAAAGGAAGCATGGCTGGGGAGGCCTCAGGACATTTACAATCATGGTGGAAGAGTAAGAGGAAGCAAGCACATCTTCACAGAGAGTGAGGGAAGGGTGAAGTGCCACACACTTTTAAACCATCAGATCTCATGAGAACGCCTTACTATCAGGAGAACAGCAAGGGGGAAAACCACCCCCAGGATCCAATCACCTCCCACCAGGTACCTCCCCCAATATTGGAAATTACTATTCAACATGAAATTTCGGTGGGGACGCAGAGTGAAACCATATCATATGACTATGAAAATATCTTACTTCTAATATTATTTTTGGATTTATTAGGCATACTTTAGATCTATGATTTTTTACATTGAGTCCCTAAAATACTATGCTTTTACAAAGTCTAATATCCTGAAATAAAATTTGAATAGGTAAAATAATTTATTAGTCTATGTTGCATATATATATGCATATATATGTTGCATATATATACCTATATATGCCTACATATTATATAATATATTATTATTATTATTATTTTTGAGATGGAGTCTTGCTCTGTCACCCAGACTGGAGTTCAGTGGCGCAATCTCGGCTCACCACAATCTCCACCTCTGGGTTTAAGCGATTCTCCTGCCTCAGCCTCCTGAGTAACTGGGACTACAGGTGCGAGCTGCTGAGCCTGGCTAATTTTTGTATTTTTTTTTTTTAGTAGAGATGGAGTTTCACCATGTTGGCCAGGCTGGTCTTGAACTCCTGACCTCAGGTGATCTGCCTGCCTCATCCTCCCAAAGTGCTGGGATTTCAAACGTGAGCCACCACACCCGGCCTACAATATATTATATAATAATAATAATAAATCATTATTATTATTAGTCTAAGAATTATCAGTCTAAGAAATATATATATATTATATATATATATAAAATATATAATTTAAGAAGCTATGTCTCTGCTGTCACAGAAATCTTAAGTAGCAAATCCAATATTTTAGCTAACACTAAAGTTTACCAAGGTCTACTTCTGTCCAAAGACTTTCCAGATACGTTCCACCATCTCCAAGGTCAGCACCTTTGTGCAAGCAATATCGACATATAGCCTAATTATACATCACATTCTCCCTGCCCCATCCTAGTACTCTGCAACAGGAACTAATATGAGTAGGTAACTAATCTTGGTCCATTTGAACCTCCTGAGAAAACTAAGCCTTGTTTTATACAACTCAAAAGTCTTTAAATTTTAGTCACAATATGTTATCATTAACAATTATCTTAATTATATGCCTGATTTATGTAACATCTAAAAATCAATGACCTCAATTTAAGAATCTATGTCTCTGCTCTCACAGAAATCTTAAGTAGCAAATCCAACACTTTAACTAACACTAAAGTTTACCAAAGTTTACCTCTGTTTAAAGACTTTCTAGGTTTGTTCCACTGTCTCCAAGGCCAACGCCTTTGTACAAGCAATCTTCTTTTCTCATGTGAACCAACTGCTACAATGGCCTCAAAACTGATTTTCCAATTCCCACTTTGATATTACAAACTATTTTCCACACAGCAGAAAACATAGTTATTTAGAAACAATAGAAATTACATTTCTACCACATTTAGGTACATTTTGTTGTTTCTCATTATACTTAGAATAAAACTCAGACTTCCAGTCGTCAGTTAAGAGGTACTACATCAACACATCCCAGCTGTTCTCCATGCCACAGTGAAGTTTCAAGAAAGAGTACTTCTTTTTTGTTTCTTGAAAATATCCCTGTTTTTGTTTCTTGTTTTTCTCATTCTGTCGCCCAGGCTGGAGTGCAGTGGCCAGATCTCCGCTCACTGCAAGCTCCGCCTCTCGGGTTTACGCCATTCTCCTGCCTCAGCCTCCAGAGTAGCTGGGACTACAGGCGCCCACCACCACGTCCTGCTATTGTTTTGTACTTTCAGTAGAGACAGGGTTTCACCGTGTTAGCCAGGATGGTCTCGATCTCCTAACCTTGAGATCTGTCTGCCTTAGCCTCCCAAAGTGCTGGGATTACAGGCGTGAGCCACCACGCAAGGCCCGAAAATACCATTTTTATAATTGTTCACTTGACTACTCCTTACTGTTCTTTAGCTCATGCCCTGAGTCTTTGAGGTGAGTGCTATGATCCCTTCCTCTATGCAAACCTCTCTTCTCTGGTCCTCTCTATCAAATTTGAAAGTGTCTTGTTTGCTAAATAGTACATTCTAATTTTTTTTTTTTTAATCCCCTTCTGGTAGATTGTAACCTGCATGAGACGTTCAGGTCATCACTGTGCATGCCTAGGTTAAATCTAGGTCAGTGACTATCGTACACCTGTCACAGATTTGCTATCAAAGATGTATAACTGAACTACCGGGTGACCAAAATAAATACAATAACATTGTTCCAAAGCATTTAATTTGGGGCTAATCTAAAGCACATTTGGGTCAATTTTCAACATTTTCTAGCTTTTTCTGTGCGTTTCACTTTAAATATAGCTGAAATTAATAAAGGGTTACTAATGTTGAGCAAAGGATTAAAAATTGAAGTAACTTAGTGTAAAACATTTTAAATTTTGCCACAGTGATTGTATAGTGAGCTGAAGAAACTGACTATAAAGTTATTTTTATTTGGGAAATAATTCAACAACTTTAGTAAAATCATAAAGGTCTTTACTTTAAAGCAAAGAAAAAAATTACTTTTAAACAAAATTAACGATCCCCGATACAAGGATCCCAGTTATTTATTTAATTACACCAAACCCTTAATAAATATAACACATAAGAAAATCACTTATTTAAATATCTGAAATGAAGTTTAATTTTTTTTTTTTTTTTTTTTTTTTTTTTTTTTTTTTTTTTTTTGAGACGCAGTCTCGCTCTGTCGCCCGGGCTGGAGTGCAGTGGCCGGATCTCAGCTCACTGCAAGCTCCGCCTCCCGGGTTCACGCCATTCTCCTGCCTCAGCCTCCCGAGTAGCTGGGACTACAGGCGCCCGCCACCTCGCCCGGCTAGTTTTTTGTATTTTTTAGTAGAGATGGGGTTTCACGGTGTTCGCCAGGATGGTCTCGATCTCCTGACCTTGTGATCCGCCCATCTCGGCCTCCCAAAGTGCTGGGATTACAGGCTTGAGCCACCGCGCCCGGCCGAAGTTTAATTTTTAAACTTGGTTTTATTTAATGAAAGTACACAGAACAATTCTGTGTAATGTATATTATAATAAATTATATTTGTATAGTTAATTCCACATGTGATTTTTCTTGTTATAAATAGTAGGAAAATATTACATAAAGTTTTTATTTTTTAAGGTATGACTTTCCTTGTTCATTTGTTTATGACGCGTTCTTTTTTGCTGTTGTCATTTATGTTTGTTACGTAGACAGATTTGAGATTTTTAAATTCAGTCAAATCTGCTATTTTTAGATGTACAGAAGTATTCAATAATATAATAACTACTACAATGAAGATACTGAATATTTTCAAAACCTCAAAAAGTTGACTAAAGTCTCTCTGTAGGCAATTTTCTCTCCTTACGTGCAGACCCTGTAAATCAGTAATCGTTTCTTTCTTTACAGTTTTTCCTTTCACAGAATGTCATTTATATAGAATTTTATTTTTAGCCTTTTCAACCTGGTTTTGTTCAAATTGCTTAATACTTTGAGATTCATTCACATTGTTGCATTTAACAGAAGTGTGTTCCTTCTACCGCTTAGTAATATCCTATTGCATGGATACATTGCAGTTTGTGTAATTCAGTCACCAGTTGTATATTTGAGTGCTCTCTAGTTTTGGTGATTATGGATAATTCTGCTATATACATCAATGCAGAGGTCCTTTTGAGAATATATGCTATTTATTCAAGAGTAGAATTGCTAGTAAGAATATGTTTAACTTTGAAAGAAATTCTCAAACTGTTTTCCAAAGTGAAAGTATTCTTTTTACTTATCACCATCAGTGTATGAGCGTTCCAATTGCTCTGCAGCCTTAAAAGCATTAATAGAGTTTATGCAGTTGTTGTCTTTACATTAGTACGTGTGTAGTTGGCATTTATTGTGATTTTAATTTGCATTTTCATAAGGACTAATAATGCTGAACAGTTTTTCATAAGTTTTTTTGCCATTATTTCTCATCTTTGGTGCATTGTTCATTTTAATACGTTGCCCAGTTTAAAATTT
This sequence comes from Theropithecus gelada, assembly GCF_003255815.1. Taxonomy (NCBI): domain Eukaryota; kingdom Metazoa; phylum Chordata; class Mammalia; order Primates; family Cercopithecidae; genus Theropithecus; species Theropithecus gelada. Next base: position 80,691,072 of record NC_037673.1, read on the forward strand.
GGATTATGTGTCTTCTTATAATTAAATTGTTAGGGTTCTTTAAATGATCCTCATAAGGATCCTTTACCAGACAAGTGTTTTGAAATATCTTTGAGGTTTGTGGTTATTGTTTCAATTTCTTAACCTTTTAAATAGTTGAACTTTTTAAAGTCCAGTTTTATTTCTTTTGTAGTTCATATCTTTTTATGTACTGTATAAGACATCTTTGTCAAACTCAAGATTGTAAGAACGTTGTTTACTTCCAGTGTTTCATTTTCTTAACTCTTAACATTTACAGCTAGGAACCATATCAAGGTAATTTTTTGTATATCGTCAAGTAAAGGTCGAGAATTTCTTTTTTTATTGAAATATGGATGTCTAGTTGCTTCAACATCATTTATTTAAAAGACACACCTTTTTCCATTTAATTACCTTGATACATATGTTCAAAATTACATTAATGTGGGTCAGCTTTTGTAATCTCTATTCTGATCCAATTATCTCTAGGGCTCATGGTTCTCTTCTTTTTTATTGTTTTGGTTTTGATTCACCTTTTTATTTTTAAATTTGATGAATATGTAATATTTTCATATACTTATGGAGTATACGTAATATGCTGATACAAGGAAATAATGTGTAGTGATCAAAACAGGATAATTGGGATATCCATCACCTTAAGCATTTGTCATTTATTTGTGTTAGAAACATTCCAACTCTACCCCTCTAGTTATTTTGAAATATATAAATAAATTATTGTTATTTATAGTTATCCTAGTGTGCTATGAAACATTAGTTTTTATTTCTTCTACCTGACTGTATTTTTGTATGCATTAACCAATGCCTATTTATTATCCCCTCCTTCCTTATCTTTCCAGCCTCTGGTAGCCATCATTCTACTCGCTACTTCCGTGAGATCAATTTTTTAGGCTCCCACATATGAGTGAGAATATGTGTTATTTGTATTTCTGTGCCTGGCTTATTTCACTTAACACAGTTTCCTTCAGTTCAATCCATGTTGTTGCAAATGATAGCATTTCATTCTTGCTTATGACTGAATGACATTCCATTGTGTAGACATACCACATTTTCTTTCCTCATTCCTTGATAGGCCCTTAGGCTGATTCTATATCTTGGCTGCTGTGACTCATGTTGCAATAAACATGGGAATCCAGACAGCTCTTCAATATACTGATTTCCTTTTGTGTTTTAATATACACAGCAGTATGGTTCATATGGTACTTTTATTTATGGTTTCTTTAGGAACCTCTATATTTTCCAGAGGGGCTGTACATTCCCACTGACTTTGTATGAGCATTCTCCTTTCTTCACATCCTTGCCAGTATCCATTGTTTTAAATCAAAGTCATTTTAACTGAGGTAGGATGATATCTCATTGTGGTTTTGACCCTCACTTCTCTGATGATTAGTGATGTTGACAATTTTCACATATACCTGTTGGTCTTTTGTCGTTTTTTGAGAAATGTCTGTTCAGGTCTTTTGTCCATTTTTAAATCAGATTGTTTTTTCTATTAAATTATTGAAATAATAATAACATATTAATATGTATTCATCCATTCTAGCCATTAATCCCTTGCCAGATGGGTAGTTTGCAAACATTTTCTCCCATTCTGTGGGATGTCTTTTAACTTCTTTGAGTATTTTCTTTGCTGTACAGCTTTTTAGCTTAATATTATCCCATTTATTCATTTTTACTTTGGGCACCTGTGCTTTTGAAGTCTTACTTAAAAAATCTTTGCCCAGATCAATGCCCTGGAACATTTCCCCAATGTTTTCTTCTAGTAGTTTCAGAATTTCAGATTTTAGATTTAAGTATTTGATCTATTTAGATTTGATTTTTGTATTTGATGATAGGTGGGGTCTAGTTTCATTCTTCTACATATGAATATCCAGTTTCCCCAGTACCATATATTGAAAAGGCTGCTCTTCCCTCAATGGATGTTCTTGGGGCCTTTGTTGAAAATGAGTCTACTGTAAATGTGTGGATTTGTTTATGGGTTCTCTGTTCGGTTCCATTGATCTATATGTCTATGTTTTTTTGCCAGCAATCTATAGATTAAATCCAATCCCTATCAAAATATGAATGACATTCTTTAAAGAAATAAAATTTATATAGGAGCACAAAAGACCCACAATAGCCAAAGCAATCCTAAGAAAAATGAACAAAACTGGTGGCATCACATACCCGACTTCAAATTATACTTCGAAATTATAGTGACCAAACTAGCATGGTACTGGCATAAAAAACTTGTGTAGACCAATGAAATACAATAAAGATCCCAGAAATGAAATGTATCGGTCTTCTTATGTCAGTAGCACACTGTCTTTACGAGTATTGTTTTATTTATTGTAAACTTTGAAATAAGGTAGTATGAAATCTCCCAATTTTTTACATTACTTTAGAAAATCTACATCTTTTGCTTTCCCATGTATTTTTATTTTAACTAAGTTGCTAATTTTACAAAATGTCTTGCTTCAAATTTTGTGTGTGAGTGATTTCACCAATTAATTTTTCAATTAGGGGAGAATTGATACATGAATAATATCAGGTCTTCTTATGGATTATCTCTCCAATTACTTAGGTCTGTAATGATTTTTAATAATTATTTCGTATTTTTCATTATCCAAATACTGCACATATTTTATTAAATGTTATTAAATTTACCCTTGCTTTATTTAATATTTGTTGCTGCTCTTGTGTACGGTTCTGTTTTTAACCTCAATATATAATTGTTCATTGATATTATGTAGAAATATAGTCAATTTTATTTACTAATCTTTTGGTTTAATCTGGTCTTTTCTACTCTTATTAGGAAAAGGCTTAAATTATTAATTTTTTCAGTTCAAATGCAAACATTCAATATTATATATTTCCTTTTAAGCAGTATTTTATTTGCATCCCTCTGGTGCTGCTGTGTTGTGTTTTACATTTTCCTCAATTCAAATACTTTCTATTTTCTCCTGTTAATTCTTTAATTCACGTATTATTTGGAAGTGTGTTGTTTAATTTCCAAATATTTAGCGATTTTTCAGGTATCATCCTGTTATCTATTTCCGGTTTCAGTCAGTTAATGACTACATTTTTTTGTTAAGGTCAAATAACATTCTTTGTAGGATTTTAATTCTTTTAAACTTTTTGAGTTTTGTTTTATGGCACATATTGACTATGTTGCCTAAATAGAATATTTATCACTCTTATATTCTATAAAGCAATTAAGTTGGCTGTCAGATTGTTCAAGTCATCTATATACTTTTTGATTTTTGTTGGTGTGTTTATGTGTTAGATCTACTAGGGAGAGCAAGTGTTGAATGTCCTATGATTTTAAATCTTTGTGTTGTTTCTTTTAGTGCTAAGATGTTTGGAATTGTGTATTTTTCACATTTTTGCCATTTTTCTCTCTAACATATACAGAGTAAATCAGGTCATTTATTTTGAACTCCCTAAAAATCTTATTTTGATCTTTCTTGATCTGAAGTTTCATGTATGCATTCTTTTTACATTTGATTATGAGATTTGTTGAGTTCCTTAATTGGTATCTTCCGTAGTATCTTTCTTCATTTCTAAAAATGTTGGCTACTTTCTCTGCAACCACTTGCCTCTGTCATTATATCTCTCTTTCCTCTCAAATTTCAATCAGGCATTCATTCTGTCTTTGGAAATTTTAATATCTTTAGTTGCTGTCTTTCTGTTACTTCTATAAATTACTTTGCTCTGGCTTTCTTACACTATACTTCTATTTAAAAAAGTATTTTTTGACTATGAGCTTATGTGTCTAATAATATTTTCCAGATTTGAAGTTCAGTTGTGATTGGATCCTTCTAGAGGGGTTTTCAATTTGCTTCTGTTAGCTATCTGAATGACCGACTCTCTTTAAGTAGTTCAAACTAAGTTCTAGGATTGAAATTGTTTAGGCATCCCAGACATATGAATTAATTTTGGGTAACCCTTTGAAGGGTAACTTATTCCTTCACATTCTCAGAGAAGTGCTTCATATTTTATTATTTAACTTAATATATTGTTTAAAAATGGGCGATTTTCCTTGATGTCTCCTATGTTTGTTTCTAGTTCATCTTTAATGTGATGGTATACATCTTTTTGTTTAAGTGAGGATATAATTTTCAAACTCTTCATGCTAAGTAAGACCTGAGTTTTTTTTAACTTTTATTTTATGTTTAGGGGCCCATGTGCAGGTTTGTTATATAGGTAAATTGCATGTCATGGAGGTTGGTATACAGATTATTGCATCACCCAGATAATGTATATACTACACAATAGGTTGTTTTTGTTTATCTTCACCCTCCTCCCATCCCACACTCTCAAGTAGACTCTGGTGTCTGTTGTTCCCTATTTTGTGTCCATGTGTACTCAGTGTTTAACTCCTAGGTGTAAGTGAGCACATTCGGTATTTGCTTTTCTGTTGCTGCATTAGTTTGCTTAGGATAATGACCTCCATCTGCATCTGTGTTGCTGCAAAGCACGTAATCTCATTTTGTTTTATGTATCCAGTGTATTACCATTGATGGGCATTTAGGTTGATTCCATGTCTTTGTGAATAGTGCTGTGATGACCATACATGCACATGTCTCCTTATGGTAGAATGATTTATGTTCCTTTGAGTGTATAACCAATTATGGGACCTCTGTTTTTAGGTCTTTGAGAAATCTACAAACTGCTTTCCACAATGACTGAACTAATTTGCATTTCCACCAGCAGAGTATAAGCACTCCCTTTCTCTGCAACCTTCTCAGCATTTGTTATTTCCTGAGTTTTTAATAATAGTCATTCTGATTGGTGTAAGATGGTACCTCATTGTAGTTTTGATTTGCACATTTTTAATGATTAGTAATGAGCATTTTTTTGTATGCTTGTTGACCGCAGGTATGCCTTTTAAAAAGTGTTCAAATCCTTTTTACATGTTTTAATGGAGTTGTGTTTTTTTGCTTTTTTTTTCTTGTATATTTGCTTAAGTTACTTACAGATTCTAAATATTAGACCTTTGTCAGATGCATAGTTTGAAAATATTTTCTCCCATTCTGTAGGTTGTCTCCTTATTCCGTTGACAACTTCTTTCACAGTGCAGAAGCTCCTTCGTTTAATTAGGCCTCAATTTTTGGTTTTGGTGAAATTGTTTTTGGTATTTTCAACATAAAACCTTTGCCAGAGCCTGTGTCCAGAATGGTATTTCATAGACTATCTTCCAGGATTTTTATAGTTTTAGGTTTTACATTTAAGTATTTAATCCATCTTGAGTTAATTCTTATCTATGGTGTAAGGAGGGGGTACAGTTTCAGTCTTCTGCATATAGCTAGCCAATTATCTCAGTATCATTTATTGACTAGGGAGTTCTTTTCCCATTGCTTGTTTTTGTTGACTTTGTCGAAGATCATGTGGTTATAAGGGTGCAGCTTTATTTTGGGGTTCCCTAACTTGTTCTATTGGTCTATGTGTATGTTTTTGTACAAGGGCCATGCTATTTTGGTTCCTCTAGCCTTGTAGTATAGTTTGAGGTCAGCTAGTATGATGCTTCCACCTTTGATCATTTTGCTCAGGATTGCTTTGGCTATGTGGGCTCTTTTTTTTTTTTTTTTTTTGGTTTTATACGAATCTTAATATGGTTATTTCTAAATCTGTGAAGAATGTCATTGTTATTTTGGTAGGAATAGCAGCTTTGAATCTGTAAACCCCTTTGGGCAACATGGTCATTTTAACAATACTGATTCTTCCTATTTGTGATCATGGAATTATTTTTGATTTGTTTGTATTGTCTGTGATTTCTTTCAGCTTTGTTTTATAATTCTCATTGTAGAGATATTTTGCTTCCCTGGTTATCTGTATTTCTGGTTATTTTGTTATTTTTGTGGCTACTGTGAGTGGGACTGTGTTCTTGATTTGGCACTCAGCTTGGATGTTGTTGGTGTATAGAAATGCTACTGATTTTTGTACACTGATTTTTGTATCCTGAAACTTTACTGAAGTTGTTTATCAGATTTTGGAGCTTTGGGGCAGAGACTATGGGATGTTACAAATGTGGAATCACATAATCTGCAAACACAGATAGTTTGACCTTCTCTCCTCCTACTTAGATGGCTTAGTATTATGCTAAATAGGAGTGGTGAGAGAGGACATCCTTGTCTTATGCCAGTTTTCAAGGGGAGTGCTTCCAGCTGTCCCCTTGGGTTTGTTGTAGATTACTTTTATTATTTTGAGTATTTTCCTTCAATGCCTAGATCATTGAAATTTTTAACATGAAAACAATGCTGACTGTTTTAATTTTTTTTTTCTGCATTAATCAGCCATTCAGGGATAGGCTGATTAATTTCCATGTAATTGTATGGTTTTGATAGATTTTCTTAGTTTTCATTTCTGTTTTTATTGCCCCATGGTCCAAAAGCATGGTAAGTATGATTTCGCCCTTTTTTGAATTTACTGAGTATTGTTTTATGGCTGATAGTATAGTCAATTTTAGAATATGTGCCACCTGCAGATGAAAAGAATGTATATTCTGTTGTTGCTGGGTTGAGAGTTCTGTAGATGTCTGCAAGGTCAATTTGGTCAAGTGTCAAGTTCAGGTCCTAAACGCTTCATTATTTTTATGCCTCAGTGATCTATCTAACACAGTCAGTGGGCTGTTGAAGTCTCCCTCTATTATTGTGTAATTATCTATGTATATTTGCAGGTCTCTTAGAACTTGTTTTATGAATCTAGGTGCTACTGGGTTGCATGCATATATATTTAACAGAGTTAGGTTTTCCTGTTCAATTACACTCTTTACCATTATGTAATTACCTTATTTATCTTTTTTGATCATTCTTGGTTTAAAGTCTCTTTTGTCTGAAATTAGGATTGCAACTCCTGCTATTTTCTGTTTAATGTTTTCTTGGTAGATGTTTCTCCATCTTTTTACTTTGAGCCTATGGGTGTCATTGTATGTGAGATGAGTCTCTTAAAGACAGCATACAGTTGCATCTTGCTTCTTTATCCAACTTGCCACTCTGTGCCTCTTATTTAGGGCATTTAGTCCATTTATATTCAAGATTAATGTTAATATATGCAGACTTGATTCCATTATCATGTTGGTATCTGGTTATTATGCAGACATATTTGTGTGGTTGCTTTATAATGTCAATGCTTTGTGTACTTAAATGTGTTTTGTCGTGACTAGTAATGGCCTTTCCTTTCTACATTTATAAAGGCCTCCCTTAAAGACCTTTGTAAGACAGGTCTGGTGGTAACAAATTCCCTTAGCATTTACTTGTCCTATTTCTCTTTCACTTAGGAAGCTTAGTTTTGGCTGGATATGAAATTTTAGATGGAATTTTTCTTCCCTAAGAATGTTGAATTTAGGCCCCCTACCTTTTCTGCCTTGGAGGGTTTTTCCTGAAAGGTTCACTGTTAGCCTGATAGGGTTATCTTTGTAGGTGATCTGCCCTTTCTCTCCATCTGCCTGTAACATTTTTCTTTCTGTCATTTTGACCTTAGACAATCTGATGGCTATGCGTGTTAGATATGACTCTCTTGTATATTATCTCGCAAGGTTTTTCTGCATTTTTTGGATTTGAATGTTGGTCTCTCTAGTGAGGCTGGGGAAATTTTCTTACATAATATTCTCAAATATGTTTTCCAAATTGGTGTTCTCTTCTTCTCTTTTCCAGGTGCACCAATGTGTTATGGATTTGGTCTCTTTACATAATCTCATATTTCTCAGAGGTTTTTGTTCGTTCTTCTTTATTGTGTTTTCTTTATTTAAGCCTGACTGAGTTACTTCAGAGAACTGGTCACTGAGTTCTGAGAATTTTTCCTCAGCTTGGTCGATCCTTCTGTTAATACTTGAGATTGTACTGTGAAATTCCTGAAATGAGTTTTTGAGCTCTATCAAATCAGTTTAATTATTTCTTAAAATGGCCATTTGATCTTTCAGCTGCTGTGTCAACTCACTTTATTCCTTAGATTCCTTGGATTGGGTTTTGACTTCCTCCAGAATCTCGATCTTTATTCCTATCTATTTTCTGTATTCTGTTCTATCATATCAGCTATTTCAGCCTGGTGAAGAACCATTGCTAGAGAACCAGTGCAGTTGTTTGGATGCAAGAGGATACTCCGGCTACTTGAGTTGCCAGAGTTCTTGCACTGGTTCTTTTTCATCTGTGTGACTGATGTTCCTTCAGCCTTCGAGGTTGCTGTTCTTTAAATGGGGTTTTTTGCTTTCATCTTCTTTGATGCCCTTGGGTGTTTGACTGTGGTATAAGGTAGGTTCCGTTGGCTGGCTTAATTTCTGGAAGATTTCAGAAGCCCAAGGCTCAGCTCACCAGTCATGGGCTGCCTGTTTTAACTCTGGAGGACCAGTATCAGGCCCCTGTTTTAACTCTGGAGGACTAGTATCAGTTCTCTGGAACGTGCTGTGCTGGAGGAGCAAAGGTGTTCCTTGTTGCTGGCCACAATACTCCTGTGGGTGGTGCTGGCCAAAATGCTAAGTCAGGATGATGGCAGTGGGATCTGTGCTCACTAGTGAGTGCCAATAACCACAGCAGTGCAGCCAGGGCCATGCACGTTGGCTGGGGCAAGGCAGCAGCAGGAGTAGGGACATGGCATTCCTCCGAGTGCTCACACTGACAGCATCAGTGGCATCACAGTGAGGGTGGGGGCTAGCAGGGGCAGAATTGCTGGTATCTGTCCAGGTGTTCACACCGGGATGGTGGCATGGCAGGATACCCATGTTTCAGAGAGGAACTGGAGGTACAGCATGGTACACTTGTGACAGCAGTACTGGCACAATGGTATGTGCACATGCACAAATGCTGGTGAGACAGGTGAGGTGAAGTCAGCCTGTGTGCACACTGGGAAAGCAGTGGGCTGGTGGCCATGGGCATATATGTGCCAACAAAGCAGTGGGGATAGGCTATGGTGGGAGGACAGTGCAGGTGGGCTGGTGCGTGTGTGCAGGGTCCGCTCTTTTGGAGCTCTCCAAGGGTCAGGTGTGGTCTGCCTCTGCCAGCCAAGAAGTTATGATGAGGGCCCCTGGGAAGCATCTTGGTGGGAATTCAAGACTGTGCTGCAAGCAGGTGCGGCCAGGCTGAGGCCCTGGGAGAGGCCAGTATGGAAGATGGTGCTCAGAACAGACCAACTCCATCTCATGGGCAAGAAAACCCTGCTCTTCATAGATCTGACAGTCACCCTAAGGCTAAAGTCTCCTAGAGAAGCATGTCCAGCCTTGGAGGATGAGTGTCCCTGGCCTTGCTCTACTGCAGATGTTCCCACCTCACACCCTCTGGCCTCCACACAGGCTGGAGTCCTGCCCCCTACCACCTCTCCAGGCAGCTCTCCCTGCCAGCTCAAGTACCTGTTGAGGTCATGGCATCTTCTGCTGTTAAGATTCCGGAGGTTCATGGTGAGAGCAGACCACCCCTCCTGTGTTCAACTCACATCTTCCCCAGAAGCCACTGGGGACCAGGAACAAGCCCCAGTGTTTGGTAGCCAAGGGCAGGGTTCCCTGCTTCCTCCTTCAGCCTAGAATCTGCATCCTCCTTCCATCCACTCTCAATGCCTTCCCTCCAAAGATCTGCTCGGTGTGTGACAGTCTTCCTGATGTCGTAGTCTCTTGATGGGAGATCATCCTCCTGGCTGCGTCCAGTAAGCTATCCAGCTCTGAGTTTTATCTCCTAGTTTGTTCTCCACAGAAATCAAAGGTTACGTTGAGCAATTATGCTCAAAGCAAAAGTCCTTTTCCATTTTCTGCTTATATCTGCTTCTAACCTCCATTTAGTTTTCAGCCTCTAAGTATTCCTCACTAATTTGTCAACTTATTGTTTCACTTACAATTATAATTTAAACTATTTTTTCAGTAACTTTAGTTGGTTTCAGAGGTAGCATCTATTAAGGAACCATTTTTGTCTCAGAACGACAGAAACAAATGTCCTCTCTGGCTATTTGATCTGTCATTAGAGCCTCTTAATAGACATTTTACTTCTGTGTAAATCAGGAACGGAAAACGTGATTGTCTTACTCAGTCATTATACATCAAGTTGATCTGTTTAAACTCTTCTTTGCTTTATTTAGTGGAAAACTACCTTTAAGTTCTTAAAAACTATCTTGCTATGGTTGAAATCCTAAACAGAATAAATAGGACATATTTTATAAATTAATATAGATCTACTATTTCTTATGACACTTATGTTTTTAAACTAATTAACTAATTAATTGGTAGCATGGGAGATTCTTCTCATGAAGTGGAGTTTATTTGGGTCATGATAATTTCTTTACTGAAAAAGGTAGACATAATTTTTTTTTTCATATGCCTCCATCCTAAAGTGAACTATAACATATTCCTCTTTTCTTTTAGACTCACAGTAAAAGCTGGCCACTAGTGAGCAGTCACATGCCTAAGAACATAGTCAAGTCATTTGGTAAATGGTTTCCTTAGTTCATTAACTGTATCTCTAAAGGCTGTATTGGCATGCTTAACATAGCCAGGAATTCATTTATTTATAAAATTGAATATAGAAATAGTGATTGGATATAGAAAAAAAACTTTAATTCACCTGGTGATTTAATTTGTTCTTTTATATAGGTAGGTAGTTCTAATTTTACATATATGTTTGTTTAATTCTTGTTTGACATTTCAAGTGTATATATATTTCTCTTTTTTCTAAGAAGAAATAGTAGAGTGCTCTCCCTCTTGGGATACTGGTGCTTCAACAGGAACAGATTTTGCTTCTTGCATCAGTAAATATGCCAGGAAAATCAAACTAAATAGGAATTTATCTACAACACAAGAATTTTCTTGTCATTCCATCTTTGCATAAAGAAATAACTCTAGAGGATATAAGACAGATGAATAGTGTGTGATTAATTTTGATATAGTTACAGACTCCATTTACTATAAAATCAAAGAGAAAAAGATAAATATTAACATGAATATATTACAGAACTGAGAGAGGACCTCTAGTCCAATTATTCTTTAACATTTTTACTCTGACATGACAGAATTATCTTTCTTCAATACTAGATTTCTCTAAATAATTACATTTATACCATTCAATTAAAAACCTGGAATACAATTTCAATTCTTTGTAATGCCATGAACCATTCCACTCTACTTTCTAGCCTAATGACTCGTCACTATTTGAACATATCCTCCAGGTAAAGTTGGATTTAAAATTTTTGAATAAGCGATACTGTTTCTTAGTTTCATCAGTATGACATAACCTTAGTTTTATTCCCACTTTATAGCCATACAAATAATTTAAAGAAAAACTTGAAAGTCATCTCAGTTTTATTATTCCTCTTACCTATTCTTTACTTTTTCCATTACAATTCATAACTTGTGGCTTGCAATTTCTTCCTATGTTTCATTCACTTCTAGTAGAATTAGCTATTTGAATAACGTTTCCCACTATGCCAAAAGAAGCACAATATAGTTGAGGGCCACTCCTTGAGTCAATGAATGCTACGCAAATGGATTTCTATTAAAGGGAGTCATTTAAAAAAAAAAAATCTATAGTCTAATTTGATGAATACATGCAATGAGGGAGGTGGTCTGGTACACATGAGTAATTTAATGCTACTTTGACACAGTTCCTGACTCTAGGAGGTACACAATGCTGTCATACAAACACACACACACACACACACACACACACACAGAGCTTACACTAGAGTATAATATACTTAAAAATAGGGAGATGCACAGTATTCAATTGTTTAAAACATCTCACTATAGATGATTGACCAGGATCATGCAGAAAAGTAAAAGTGTGACTGAATGAGGAAAAGAATGCTAATTTCTGTCTGATTGTAGAAGCCGGACAAATAAGTTGACTAAGAAAGGGTACAGGGAGAGAGTTAGCCACTTACTTCCTGAAATATAGACATAATTCAATGATGTAGTTCTTCCTTCTACTTTAACTCAGGGCTTCTTATGGCTAGCAAAATAAATGAATTAAGTTTTATTACAAAAGAAGGACATGCAAAGTAAGACTACAAAGATACACATTTCTATACCCACCATTAGCAGCAATAAAATGTCTAAGACATTGAGTGGAGGCAAATGATTTTCAAATGAGTAATTCTTATTTATTAAAAATGATAGTGTAGATTGGTACAAATTCTTTATAAATAATTTGGAGTTATCATGAAAAGGTGAACATTTACAAGCTTTTAAAATAGATACTATATTCTTAAGTACATGACTTAGAAACATTTTCTCTACTTACCACTAGACATGTACAAAATATCTGATTGCACTTTTCACAATAGCTAAAAAATACATCAACCTGGAAATAAGGCAAACATTCACTCACTTGGGGTGAGTTAGTGAATTTAATATTTGCACATAATGGAATACTTAAAGCAATGGAAATTAATGAACAACCTACTACAACAATAACTTGGATGAGTTGTAGAAACATAGTGTTGAGTGAAATAAATAATTGCAGAGTGTTACATGATGCCAGTTTTAAAAGCTCTAGACACACACAATGTATTTTTTAGGAAAACTAGATGTTTGAAAAAACATATATATCTTAAATGCAAGTAAATCATCGACATAAAATTATAGATATATAGATATGTCTTGCTTTGAGAAAGCAAGACATAGTAATACAAATTAGGTCTAGGCTGCAAGAACCTTGAAATATTCTTATTCTTTTTATTATTCTGCTTCATATTTACATGCTGGTTGAATAATTTATATTAATGTTGCAATTAGTTTAAAAGTGGATATCCAAAATATAAGGAAGTCTCTAAATAGAAATTTTAGATATATATAAATCAAAAACCCACAATAAAAGTTAAGACTTGTTCAATAAAAAATAATAATACAATTTTTATGCTAGAATTGTGATGTCTAGAGACTCCTTGATAACAACAAAGAAAGAACAAGTATACTCAATATACTTTAAATAATAGAAGTAAAAATTCTTCTAGATAACACCCACAACAACAAAACTGGGGGATTTATCTCCAGAAAACTTGCTCTAAAGAAATAAAAATTATTATGGCAAATTATTATTAAGAAGGAAACACAGACTTGTAAGAATAGATGAAGGGAAACAAAGACTGAAGTATGAGTTTAAAATTGAAATTTATGGCGAGGTGCTGTGGTTTACACCTGTAATCCAAGCATTTTGGGAGGCCGAGGTAGACAGATTTTGAGGTCAGGAGATTGAGACTATCCTGGCTAACACGGTGAAACTTTGTCTCTACTAAAAACACATAATTTAGCAGGGCGTGGTGGCGTGTGCCTGTAGTCCCAGCTACTCAGGAGGCTGGAACCGGGGAATCACTTGAACCTGGGAGGCAGAGGTTGCAGTGAACTGAGGTCGTACCACTGCACTCCAGACTGGCCACAGAGCGAGACTCCATCTCAAAAAAAAAAAAAAAAGAAAGAAATTTATGTGACATTGACAGTACCAGACAAATAAAAAACATCTAGGGAATTCTGAATATTAATTTAAATGTGTGAATACAATGATGCAAGGTATAAAAATTAAATAGAATTTGTGTTTAAGATTTTAGGACTGTGGAGAATGTTTGAAAGTAATAATTTTTATCAACTAAGTGAATAATCCATCTTGTAAATCTTGAACACTACTTAAAACACAATAAAACATGCATGCATAAATAAGTAAATTGAGGAAAAACGGGCTGATAGTATTTTATTCATCTAAAAGAAGGCAGGATGGGGTAAAACAAATTGAAAGCTGATATGTCAACTGGGGAACAAATGATAAAATGACAGATATTGATGGATGGCAGAATATGTACCCCCAACTGTGCCTTGTGGGTATAAGAATTATTTTGAGCTAAAGGTGCTTCCAAAGCAGCAAAGGTAAAAATGTCATTCTAATCTCTTTTCATACTGGAAAGAGGAGATAAAACTTCCCATGTGAGAGATGTACTCCCTGTACTAGAAGAAAAGAAATATTCTTGGCTGAACAGTCATGACCAAGATAATTCTGTACGGACCTTGTTAAAATAATTATTATTTTCTTATATTAAAATTTGTAATCAAATGTATTGAGAGATTGAGCTAATGTCTCCTCAGGACATGATACTTACGTATTACTATTTTCGTCTTATTGAAAATGTCTGATCTGAGGAAGAACTGGATCTAGCCAGCCATCAGCTGTTTTCTGTGTTACAGAGTTATGCACAAGCTCATCAAAATATACAAATAGCAGTGGATCAAGGGAGGAACAGAATAGTTAAATTAATACAAGACTATGAAAATCTATGTGGTGGCTTTCCCAGACAAATTAGATTTAAAAAAAAGACTTGAACATGTCAAAAAGAAACTTTATTTACTTTCATAACAGCCTCTTATGCAATATTGTCAAATGACTTTGGAGCAGGTGCTCTTGGAACTGGAGTTTTCTGACCGTTCCGAGCTTTTGAAAGAGGCACTGCCTTCTGGCCTGTGGCTTCCTGGGAAGGAGCCTTCTAGGCTGGAGCCTTCTTTCCTACAGTGGTCATGTGTTTTTTGCTGGAACTTTAATAGCAGCTGCAGAAGCTGCAGCAGCACCTTTAGCAGCAGGTGTTTTTTTGGGAGAAGTTTTCTTTCTTTTTTTTTTTTTTCTAAAGTATACTTCTTTTTTTTTTAATTTATTTATTATTATTATACTTTAAGTTGTAGGATACATGTGCATAAGGTGCAGGTTTGTTACATATGTATACTTGTGCCATGTTGGTGTGCTGCACCCATCAACTCGTCATTTACATCAGGTATAACTCCCAATGCAATCCTTTCCCCCTCCCCCCTCCCCATGATAGGCCCCGGTGTGTGATGTTCCCCTTCCTGAGTCCAAGTGATCTCATTGTTCAGTTCCCACCTATGAGTGAGAACATGCGGTGTTTGGTTTTCTGTTCTTGTGATAGTTTGCTAAGAATGATGGTTTCCAGCTGCATCCATGTCCCTACAAAGGACACAAACTCATCCTTTTTTATGGCTGCATAGCATTCCATGGTGTATATGTGCCACATTTTCTTAATCCAATCTGTCACTGATGGACATTTGGGTTGATTCCAAGTCTTTGCTATTGTGAATAGTGCTGCAATAAACATACGTGTGCATGTGTCTTTATAGCAGCATAATTTATAATCCTTTGGGTATATACCCAGTAATGGGATGGCTGGGTCATATGGTACATCTAGTTCTAGATCCTTGAGGAATCACCATACTGTTTTCCATAATGGTTGAACTAGTTTACAATCCCACCAACAGTGTAAAAGTGTTCCTATTTCTCCACATCCTCTCCAGCACCTGTTGTTTCCTGACTTTTTAATGATCGCCATTCTAACTGGTGTGAGATGGTATCTCATTGTGGTTTTGATTTGCATTTCTCTGATGGCCAGTGATGATGAGCATTTTTTCATGTGTCTGTTGGCTGTATGAGTGTCTTCTTTTGAGAAATGTCTGTTCATATCCTTTGCCCACTTTTTGATGGGGTTGTTTGTTTTTTTCTTGTAAATTTGTTTGAGTTCTTTGTAGGTTCTGGATATTAGCCCTTTGTCAGATGAGTAGATTGCAAAAATTTTTTCCCATTCTGTAGGTTGCCTGTTCACTCTGATGGTAGTTTCTTTTGCTGTGCAGAAGCTCTTTAGTTTAATTAGATCCCATTTGTCAATTTTGGCTTTTGCTGCTGTTGCTTTTGGTGTTTTAGACATGAAGTCTTTGCCCATGCCTATGTCCTGAATGGTACTACCTAGGTTTTCCTCTAGGATTTTTATGGTATTAGGTCTAACATTTAAGTCTCTAATCCATCTTGAATTAATTTTCGTATAAGGAGTAAGGAAAGGATCCAGTTTCAGCTTTCTACTTATGGCTAGCCAATTTTCCCAGCACCATTTATTAAATAGGGAATCCTTTCCCCATTTCTTGTTT